>NC_047658.1:138802032-139054532 GCF_011762505.2 Arvicanthis niloticus
CTTCCATGGGTATTACAGAGGAAAGAGAACAGAGTATTAGAGGCTTATAATAAACACAAGCTGACACATTTCAAGTGGCTGTTTGTTGGGTTTTATTTGAATTGGAACCTTTCTCCAAAAGGAACCAACACATGGGATTGGGGTTGCAAACAGGGTGGTGACAAGTCACTGAAAATAATTCTGGGAAGAGAAGCTCTAATGCTTAATTCTGGATGACACAGAGGTTGGCTGCCCAACCTGTTAAGAAAAAAAGCAGCATTGTTTTGAAAAGGAAGGAACCTTTCTTGGGGTCCACAGAAACTGACTTCTTACCTCTGAGGGAGACGTGTTTATCTGTGGTTTTCAAATTCAATTTGCCAAGTCAGAATTTGTTGCAAAAGTTCGTGATACTTAAGAGTTAGCAGGCTTCATCAGCAAGACTTAGTAAAACTCTGCTAAGTAAAATGTAATCTTTGAATAAGAATGCAGCAGTATGCTGAGTGTTTCTTACCAGGAAATAGGAAACAAATCATTAAGTATACAGCAACACATTGACATTCTCTAGGAAGATGGCATCCCAAGATAAGTCCCCCATTTGTGGCACCACCATAATGCATTACTGCCATAATAAATCAGCCATGAACAACTCACAAGCTGCACTGTGTAGGTCTGAAAATTAAAGGAAGAAAAGACTGTATGCACACTCAGCTTCATGGCTTGTGTGAGCAGAGGCTTATAGATCAACTCTAAAATGAGGCTGAAGAGTCTGTCTCTCTGACTCCGTTGCCTGCTTTTGGGTCCCTTTGTCCTAACTGGACAGCCTCGTAGCCTCAATAGAAGAAGATGTGCCTAGTCCTACTACAACTTGATATGCAAAGGTAGAGTTGATATCTATGGAAGGTCTTCCCTTCTTGGAGGAGAAAGGGAATGGGCACAGGAGGAGGAGAGGTGAGAGGGAAAGACTGAGAGAAAAAGAAGAAGGGTATCTGGATATTAATTAGTTAACTACTTAATTAAATAAAATGAAGCTCAGCCAAGTGGTAACTTGGCACCAACTGTAGGGTCATCTGTACATAGACAACACTCTAATACTCAATATAAAGACAAGGTTGTTTATAATTAAGGAACTAGTTAATTAATTTTCCCAGCAGGTAATCTAGTCAACTGTGGCAGTTACATCAACTTTTGAAAGAATGCAATTTCCTTTCCAGACATGACACTTTTAACACCCTTTTCCTGCAGTCCCAGCCAGTGGTGGCAAGCAGAAGCATAGTTAGTACCTAAGAAAGAAGGAATAGTCCCCAGAAACGCATGGCTCGGTATCATTTCTCTAAGGTTCTCCTTACATGTGCACCAAGATTTTCAACAAAATTTACTCTTGACTTTAATTTCAACTTCAAAGTAAGAGTCCTTTACTGAGTTCTTGCTATCACTTATGTAATGTGAGTCAGGAGGTACAGAAGAAGCACCACGGGAAACACCCACACTTTAAGGAGTAAGACTTAGCAAAAACACTGGAGTCTTACAACCTGAATAGGGCTATAAAAATGCATTACAGAGTAACTGCAGAAGTCTGCTAAAGGTCTGCGCTGAAGACTGGGCAAAGAGAAATAACAGTTAAGCAATAAGCTGTGCAGAGGAGAAGACAGGCATGCTTCCGGAGCTTTCAGAGGCCATTAAATGGGCCACCTTATTGATGTTTTTTGGCAAGGATGACTATCAAAGATGGAGTCATGATCATAATTCTTTAATTATTTCACTTTAAGCAATAAAGCTAGCAACCCATCCTATTGAAATAATCAAAAGGCACCTACCAAAAACCATCGTTGATTCAGTTAGGTCAACCATAAAATTTCTGAGTAGTGATCAGACAGTCAACTATTTGTTGGATGCTGACTCTATGCCCAGAATTAGTCTCACACAGAATGCCCTCTTATTCTTACCCTATATAATGCTTAAAAGTTCCTAATCATTCAAGGTATGGATTTCTTTCACTTCCATAATGTTCTTTCATATGTCCAGTGCCCCTGCCTCAGCAGAAACTACAATATTTTCAAATTAGAATTCTACATGTTATTTACAGTCTGAGCTCACTGCAGTCTAGTGACACTCACCTTTCCCCTCCCCGGTGAGGAGAGGAGTGGATGTGGCACACATGGCTACAGGTAACAGGAATTAAAGAGCAGAAGACATATACTGGGTGAAGTGCTTCTTGACAAACTTGCTTAACTTAAGGTTATGTGAAAGGAGAGGAAACTGGAATGTCAGAAGACTGAAAAACTCCACTTGGGTCCGTGTAGTTAACAGATAATGGAGCTAAAATTTTAAACGCTACTCATAGAATCTAAATCTTTTAGGAGTACAAATCGGTTCTCAATATTAAATTCAGCTGTGTTCCTTTGCCTATAAAATATGCCATAATTAAAGTAATGATGGTGGCACTCTGGGGTCAAATTGTGCAGGTTTGTATTTCAACTCTACCAGTCCAGATGTGTGACCTTGTCTATGATCAGAAATAGCCCCAAGCCCCTGGTACTTATAAAACTGAATAATACTAGTTATGTGTACAGCATCCATGTAAGGATTAGAGGAGATTATATCTGTAAAATGTCAATATAGAGCCTAATACACAGTTCACCCTTAATAGGAGCTGATAATAATGAATTGAAAGTAGAGAGATTGAGAGATGGTTTTTTTTTTTTTTTAAATATATACCACACATGAGAGAGGTGAAGGGAGAAGGGCACAGGACAGGGAGGGAGAGAAGAACAGAGAGTGAGTGTGTGTGTGTGAGAGAGATCATTTACAGGTAAGACACCTACCCTATCCCCTAAATTTTAGGGTTAAATGTGGTCATATGCAAATGTGTGTGTGTGTGTGTGTGTGTGTGTGTGTGTGTGTGTGTGTGTATGCATGTCAGTGTATATGTGTATGTGAGCTTCTGAGTGTGTGAGCATGTGTGAGAGTTGATCATAATGAGAATGATTGTGTGTAAGTGTGAGACTGTATGGGTGTGTAAAATAGATTTTGTGTACTTAAGAAGGGAATTGGGCCTCAAAAATAGTCATAAAAAAGCGATCTTAAGTAGAGTTTCTATGGCTGTGATGAAACACCAGAACAAAAGGCAACTTGTGGAAGACATGGTTTATTTCACACACATTTTCATATAATAATTCACCATCAAATGTAATTATGGCAGCAACTCAAATAGAGCAAGAATCCAGAGGCAGGGGCTGATACTGATGCCACAGAGGACTGCCGCTTACTGGCCTGCTCTTATGTCTTCTTGTCTTGCTCAGTTGGCTTTCTTACAGCACTTAAGACAAGCAGCCCAGGAATAGCACCACCTACAATGGGCTGGGTCCTTCAACATTAATCAGTAACTAAGAAACTGCCCTAGAGGCTTGCCTACAGCCAAATCCTATGGTGGCATCTTCTCAATTGACGTTCTGTCCTCTCAGATAGCTTGAACCACACAGGACAAAAGTCTTTTACTAAAATGAAGACAATGAGCTGTGCCTGGGTTGCCACACTAATTCTCATTATGATCAATTATAACATGTACCCAAATCAATGGCAAATTATGGATAGGTTGAAACATCTTAAAGAAAGAAACATGACCTTCAGAATGATGGGTGTATACAGTTGTCTAGAGTATGTTCTACCATGCAGAACATGTGCATGGGTTAATCGTAGTCCTTTCTAGTCTCCTCTGCTTCACATCTTCCTCACTCCTTGTTAAATCACGCCGTGCATCTTTTTGTACATGTTAACTATTTTATTTTAAAAGGCAGCATCATTTCCTCTCAATTCTTGTTTAAGGTGTGCAGAAAATCATAGTACAAAAATCCAGGAAGCCATATGCTTATGGGAGAAATGAATCAGTGTCGAGTCTCTGAGAGCAGATGTTGCTTTAGAAGCTAGGGAGATAGTGTTTATTTTACTCAAGACAGTTAAGCTCTTTGAGGCTGCTGTTCACAACTGGAGTAGGGACTATCCCTAAAGCTGTTGCCTGTCTATGGAATCAGTTCCCCTGACCAGGCTGTCTTGTCTGGACACAGTGGGAGAAGAAGCACCTAGCCCTGTAGAGACTAGATGTGTTGGGCTGCAGAGGATATCAGGCTTTGAGGGGGGGTGTTCCAGTCTCCCAGAGGAGAAGGGGATGGAAGAGGTACTATAGGAGGGGAAGACCACTGGGAGAGGGAGCAGCGATCAGACGTAAAAATGAATTAAAATAGTGGCATGCTGCATAGTGACTGATTTAGGAGGACAAATTGCTTCTCTGTGTTCAGTATCTTCAAGGCCACTTTCCATAAATGCCTACTTTCTTTTCATGCTTGTTCTCCCTAAAAATCTGCCAACTTGGAGGGCAGAAGAAAAGGATTCACTGAATCTGCTAACAATATTATGGCCAAAGAAGAACTGCTTTCCATCCCTGGTTTGGGTTTCATGATTTGTATTGAGCATCCCACTGTTATCTTGGGCAGTAAAATTATATGTTATGAACAATTGGTGTATTGGTCTTATAGACATGCTAGACCCACCTCCTTTATGATTCAGTTTGCAAACCAAAAATGGGGACAAAATACCAATGTCATGTTAAACAGGAAACAGATTAAGAAAAGCATCAAAAGCCAGGGGCAGTGATATAGCTAGGTTGTAATCAGGATAAAAATAAAATACAACATAGTGAAGTCATGGGAGACACAAAAGCAGCACCATGAAAAGTCTGTCACAACAAACACCTTCATTAAAAATATAGGACAGAGGACAGGGTAAAGAATTCTGGGAGGGGGACCAGGAAGGGGGGGACATTTGGAATGTAAACAAATAAAATAATTTAATAAAAAACAAGCGTCAATAACACTGTAGCTTTGCACATACTGGAATAAGAAAACAAACAACAAGTAAAGTCAAAATTATCAAAAGGAGGGGAAAAAGTAAAGAAATAAACAAACCAAATGCAGAATAAAGCACAATAGAATTAATAAACCTAAGATCTAATTCTTAAAAAAAAAAGACAAAGTTCGCAAAGTTTCACCTCAATAAAGGGAAAAATTCTTGGATATGACTCAAAATGAAATATCATAATAGATACCCTAGAAACAGAAAAAAACTACAAGGAACTATTGTGCACATTTATATACAGCAAACTGGATCATCCAGATGAAATGAATACATTCCTAAAAATACACAACAGACAAAGACTGAATCAAGGAGAAATTGAAAGCCCAAACAGACCACTAACAAGTAAGGAGCTTGAATTAGACAGTAATCAGAAACTCTGCCCATCTAGAAAAGCTTAGGGCCAGATGGCTTCAAGCTAGATTCTAATGTTCAAAAAAGAATTGATAACAATCTTTTAGAATTATTTCAAGGAAATAGAAGAAACAAGTTCAAACCCATGTGGTGAGGCCTGCATCTCTCCAAATGAAATCATCAACAATCCTATGAAAACCACCCAACCTGTCATCTTGGGTAAATATTAATGTGAAAAACTAACAAGCAAACAAAAACTAAAAAGTCAGAGAGCATTGAAAGGATCATATACATCGAACAAGTTGGGCTCCTTTGGAGGGTGAGAGAATGATTTAGCATAAATATATAAACAAATGGGATACATCCCACATTAACAGAAATAAGGGGAAAACATGAGCTTTTTTCAATGAAGATAGGAAATGCAGATGCTGGAGAGATTGCCCAGTGGTTAAGAGCATGGACACCTCTAAGGACTTGGTTCAATTTCCATCTCCTACAGGGCAGGTAACAACCTTTTGTAACTCCAGTTCAAGAAGATCTGATGCCCTTTTCTGGGCTCTACAGGCACTGCACGCACACAGGCATTGTGATGCACAAACAGAAAAGGAGGAAGCAATGTAATTATATTACACTAGCAAAAATTAAAAGATGTAATAAAAAAACTTGGAATGTAGTAGGAAATGAAGATAAGTGCAGGACATGTATGAGATGTTCATGAATAACAGGAAAGTTTTCCTCTAAGATCTGGTCCAAGATAACGAAGTTTACTGATGCCACTTCTACTTAACATGGGACCAATTAGAAGACCTATATAAATAATTATCTGCATTTGAAAGCGATGTGCTCATATTGGGATGTGTGTGGGCAGATATTTTAGTTCAGTTGATAAGAACGTGTTACAACTTTCAAGGTTGATTGTTTCTTCCTGAGGATTACATAGACATAGAAGAGGATGGGTAAAGGGAGAGAGAGAGAGAGAGAGAGAGAGAGAGAGAGAGAACTTTTAGTAAATCCAAGGAAACAAATGTATGTACAAAAGTCAGTCTATTTCTATAGCTAAGTAAAAAACTATCTGAAAAGGCATGTTACACAAACTGACAGCAAAATAGTAGGCTGCCTATTACTACAAAGGCAGAGAATAGGGAGAAAACAAAACTCTTGCATACTTTTAGTGGGACAGTAAAGGGTTACTATCGTTATGGAGATCAGTAAAGAAGCCTCTCATAATTAAAAATGCAGCTTCCTTATGCAGTACTCTTCCTTCTAGGTACATGCTGAAAAGAATGGAAGTTAGCATGTCAGTGAAACCTCTGAACTTGTGTTCATTGCAGCATTATTCACAAAAGTTTAAATATGGAACTAACCTGTCAATGTATAGATGAATAAAAAAGTGTGATATATAGGTGCACAATAGTAGACTATTTTGGAAAGAAGGAAATTCACCCATTTATGATGGCAAAGATGAATCTAATGAGCATGATGTTAAGAATAATACTCCAGATAGATAAAGATAAAAAAGATACTGTTTATATATTAGGTCTTAAGTAGTCAAAGTCCTAGGCACTGAGACTTGAATGGTTGTCATGAGTTGGTAGGAAGGGCAATATGCAGATATTTGGCAAAGTGGACAAAGTTTCAAATTAAGTAACATGGACAAGTTACAACTTGGGGTGTATAGTCTACACACACATTCATTCCACCATTAACTATATTGTGTTCCTGAAATACAGTGGATCATTATATGTGGGGGATCAGGATGGAGGGATGGGGCAGAGAAGAAAGAAAGGAGGAAGCCAGAGACAGAGATGGAGGGAGAAAGAACGAGAGAAGGAAGGCAGCTTAGCTTGGTGATGAGAAGAGTCACCGCTAATATGTCATCAACAATGGCACTGCAAGGCGGGTTCTGTCTCGGACAAAGTTATATCTCCATCTAAAGTACTGAGCATACTTCAACTCTCAGGCTCACTGGGAAAATAAGTGAGGAGAGGAAAGATGCCTGTAAGCACCTAGTAGACAAACCAGAGGGTTTTTAAGGACAGAACGGGGTAATCAGGATCCTAAGTATATCTGTGACAGATGTTGAACAGACAAGGTTCAAAAACACCCACAGGCATATCTAGGAAGGGAAAATACTGTAATAGCTAGAAATACAAAATTTCCCCATGTGTTTCTATATCAATGGAAAAGATCTGTTGGAAGGAACCAGTATGCTTTAAAAGTAATATTTTGTACTACTGACCAATGCAACAAAACAAAACAAAACAAAAAACAAAAACAAAAAAAAAAACAACAAAAAACCCCCAAATCTCATCTCACTTAGACTAATGGGCCTCACTTTAAAAATAAACATGACCTAATACTGAACAGGATCCAACAGTGTTTTGTACTTTCAAACACCCAAAATAGCACTGAGGTGAACAGTTCTGTTAAACAAATGATCATGCAAAAAAGTCCTTTTTTTGTTTATTTAAATAACATTTGCCCTAAAAAATTGAGTGAGGTTCACCTATTCTGTGAGCTTCAGTAAAGTAGGGAGAAGGGCAGGGGCATGAGGCTGTGCAAATGAACCTTCGAGGGTCTGGAGAGTGGGCCTTTAGACAGTACTCTCCTTGGCCATGGAAGATGTCCACGTTAGGGAAAAGCCACCTAGAGCTTGAAACTCTCGCCTCAGTGCATAAGCAGAGAAAGAAGGTTTTTTAGCAATGCTAGCCAGGCTTCAAACTGTGTTCACTTCTCATAATTTCACAACGAGATAATTGAAAACAGAACCTAATCATTGACAACTTACCATTCTGCCTTTTTCAGCCTTCTAAATGAAAGGAGATTGCTTTTAACATTAACCAAAGCCTTCTAGATTTCTGATCAACTCAGCTCCAAGGATAAATGGGAAGCTTTAAGGGTTAAGTCCCTGAGAAATACTCAACGAATGTCATGTGGCTGATTTCAGGGTTGATCACATAAAACATTTCACAAACTTTATGTTTACAGTAACCACATAACTAGGAGCTAGATATCCCCCTTGAGAAGTCATACAATGGGCTCTGCAATAAACTCTAAATATCTTAATATTTTAACATATTGACAATATAGACCACCAAGAACCTGTTTTTCATAAATATACTAATAGCCATCTGGTTTAGCTGTACAGTAATAACTCTATTGACCCTTTAAAAAAGAGTATTTATTCTTTTAAGGTGGCCACTATTCTTTTTAGTTTTAAAAAAATCATTATTTTTATTTGATATAAGTGTCTTGCATATATATATGTATATATATACATATATATGTATATGTATATATGTATGTGTTTGTGTATATACATCTACTATATGTGTACATGGTGCAAGAGGGTATCAGAGCCCCTAGGACTGGAATTACAAATGGTTATGGACCACCAAGTGGGTGCTGGGAATTGAACCCAGATCTCCTGGAAGAGTAGCCAATACTCCTAACTGCTCAGTTATCTCTTCAGCTCCACTTTCCACATTTTTGACATTGGTAGGTCAGTTTAGTAGGACCCAGCTAATCCAGGCAGCCTTCTCATTGTTTAGGATGTAGGACAGATATGAGTGCATGAATAAATTAGAGCAATAAAAACTCATATGAAGTTTTGTTTGTCTTTGCAGAAAGAAATTCTCCATTTTCTATTATAACTAAATAATAGATTTAAGATAGTGCCTGCTGTTTCTACAGTCTTGCTATTATGGGAGAGTAAAGAAGGAAAGAAGAGCTAAGGAATATCCAGACACAGGAAACCGACTTCCTCTTGATTATTTTGAGTCTGTAGACAAGTTATGCCTGAGGTCATCTTTTCCTTGGACTTCAGAAATAGAAAACCCGTAAGTTAACTTCCAGCTTAAGTGTTTGTGGGCTGGATCTTTTTTCATCTATTCCTGACAGGCAGAGTTCTAACTGACCAACAAATTCCATGTGATAGAGTCAGGAACATTAACTTTCAATGTTGCTTTGAATTATGAAGATGAGTATTTTGATAGCTGTTAATGCTTAGCTGTCTTCCATGCTCTGTGAATTAAATATTCAAGAAAATAGAAAGAGCTCACTTCATAAGACTGTGTATATATATATATATATATATATATATATATATATATATATTTGAAGTATATACAATTTATATAAAAAGCGTAACAGCATAGACTGAAAATGTTGGCTTGTACTTTGCATTGTTCCTGTATTGGCATAACACATTTGAAGGCAGACAGGGAATTAGTGATACATGCATGGTGATTACTGCAGTAATTATTAGCACAAGGATATAAAGCTAAAAGCTGGATACCACCCAAATAAACATCAAAAGGAAAACAGAAACGAACTGTTACACTCTCAAAGTGCAGTGCTAGTCATGCACTATGCTCATAACTCCATACCTAAACCTAAAAACATCTTGACAGGTGAGAGAAACCAGTAGTAGTACACAAAGGCACACAAAGGCAGTGGTCCTTTCACACACACACTACACTATTTGCTTTGCATGAAATTCTAGGGTAGGGTACAAATGTAGATGTCTATAGAAACTTGAAGGTGGTTGCCTACGCAGGGCTGTTTGAGTTTAAAACAGTATAAAGAGACTTCTTTGGAGTAATAGAAATATTCTACAGCTAGTTATTATTTTTCACATACAAAAATGATAAAAAGGAGAAATTCATACATTTGCAGACTTATCATTAAGTTTTAAATAAAATTAAGTCTCTATAAGACTTTAGGGGGTTCACGCTTGTGTTGTATTGGGGGAATAATTCACAAGAATGGAATGGAATGGAATGACTTTGGTACAAACCCCTAAGAAATAGCACACAGCTTTGACATTTTTGTATGTATAAGTTTGTGTAACATGTTCATATGTAGGAAGATGTATGGATATACAGGTGCACATTTACATATGTGTATATCTGTGTGGAGACCCAAGGACAACTTCAAGTGGCATCCCTCCAGCGGGATTTACCCTGCTTTGAAATGTCTCTCACTGGCCTGGAATTTGTCAAATTATTTAAGTTCCTTGTTCAGTGAACCCAAGGGTCTGCCTATTTCTGCCTCCCTAGCAAGTTCCTGCCACCATGACAGGACTTTTAGTGTGGGCTCTGGGTTTTCAACTTAGTTTGTTGTGTTTGTAAGTCAAACACTTTACTGACTGAGGTCCTCTGTTCTGTCCCCCAGATTTTTCTTTTATTTGAGGGTTCTATTAGAAAAGCTGCCTAAAACTCCATCTCTGCTGGGTGGATCAGTAGTCTCTATTATCTACAGCCCAAACAACACAGAGGCTGGGAATAATGGGCCATGTCTGCTTAGTGGTGTAAACATCTCTGAGCCAGCCCCCCAGGGTGTACTGTCAATAGTGTCAGCAATACTGATTGTTCAGCACACAGCACCAGAAACACCAGCAGACACAGCTTTGGGGCAATTAATGGCTGTGGCAGCAGAAGAGATGTGGGTGGCCCCATTAAGCATTTTCACAGTGAGAATCCACCTCACTATTTGGTAGACTAAAAGAACATAAGGGGGTGTTTAGTGATGCAGTAGAAATACAAGTTATAGCCTTCCAGAAATAAGTCAGGGAGACTCTAAAGGAAAACAAAAGTCCTAAATTAGTTGACAGAGGTGAGAGCTATGGAAATCCCATTTGCAGACCATCTACAGGACTCCACTTTTACTGCTGTGACATTGCATAAGGAGACGCAGGTTTTAGTCATTCCTATAGAGTCAACATTTTTTTTTACAAAAGCTTTTAGAATTGACTGAATTTTATGTTGCATGGGTGTTTTATCTACATGTATGTCTGTGTATCATGTGCCTGGTGCCAGGGGAGGTCAGAAGAGGACACTGGATCCTCCAGGGTCCGAGTTGTGAATAGTTGTGAGCCATCATGTAGGCTCTGGGAACTGGACATAGGTCCTTTATAAAAGCAGCAGTTGCTTTTAATTACAGAGCAATCTCGATAGCCTCTGTATATTTTTTGCTCAAAATAATCTTCATTTTTTTTGCACATAGAGAAATGAAGTGATAATTCTATAACCTGAAGTGAGCAAGGTTCAAAAAAATCTCACAATCATAAATTTCAGACTAAATGGATCTGTGCATATTAAGTTAACATACCCACATTCTCTCTCTCTCTCGCTCTCTCTCTCTCTCTCTCTCTCTCTCTCTCTCTCACACACACACACACACACACACACACTCACAGAGACACCAACCATTACAACAGTTTTCAAAATTTAACAAGCACGGAGTCACCCAGAGGATTTGTAACATCACTTTTTAGCCTTCAAAACTATAGTTTATCATTCTGCAAGTGTCAAGTGTGTCTTAGGCATTTTCATTTTCATTCCAGAAAATGTTTCTAATTCTGGTCCACAGACAAGATTTTGAGAATATTCCTATATTCCTAGCTGGATTGAGCAAACTTTGTTTTTTGTGAGCAATGGAAAGAAAGATAGCAAAGTATTTATGTTCCAGGTTTAGGATTACATCCTTATCTCCCTTTATTCTAACAATAATCCCATGGGAACTCGGTTGTTTCCCTCCAACTCATAGATAAAACAAGAGCAGTTCACACACAATTGTACTACAACTAGCAAGAGATCAAGATACAAATATTATGCCTAGTTCTTCAGTCCACAGCTTTCATACTCTACTATAAAGAAGGAACTATCAGGGCTGGGGAAATGGTCTGGCCAGTAACAGATTGGCTGTGTAAGCCTAAGGATACAAGTTCAATCCCAAGAGTCCGTGAATAACATTAGAGACAGCAGTATATGCTTAAGAGTCTCAGCACAGGGAAAGCAGAGACAGACTGATCTCTAGATCAGTCTGCCCAGCCAACCGAGGCAAAAACTATCTGACTGCTGAAGAACAACCCTAACAGCATACACACATACACACACACACACACACACACACACACACACACACAAACACACACACACAGGTGTACATATACATACATACATACATACATACATACATACATACATACATAAAGAAAAAGAAAAAATAGGCAAATTTGCTTCACAATAGTAGCCAGGACACCCTAGGAAAGATAAACTATCCTGTTTACTCTGAGATATGTAGCCCCATAGAGTTCAGAACTTCCATTTCCATGTTCTTCTATATAAATTCTCCTCCATTGGCAGCAGGGAAGTCAAGACTGACTCAGCAGCATCTGGATGATACTGAGCTTGACAGTGGGGATCATTCATTAGTCTTTAAGCTGATGGGAATACTTGGAACTCTTCTTCATGTGGCTCTCTCTGGACAGTAGTGACAACCTGTGACCATTGCTGGTTTTCTTTTTAAATCTGACTTCTGGAAGCTAGGCCACACCAGTAACAGAATCATATCATCTTGTGTGGCATGACCTTCTTGGTGTCTACATTTCCCAAACCCGATAACCAAGTTCTGTCCCTATATTTGTCTTGCATCAGTGACCAATAGCAACTTATTAGAAGTCTGACCTTGATCTGTTCGGTGTTGTAAAAGGTATCTATTTCAAAGACTGAATGTGAAAAAGAGATAACTCACAGCTTTGCTTCAAAGGTGCAAAGAAAACTGGAGATGCCCAGAGTTCTGTTTCCCAAATATGGTTTGAAGATGCTATTGGACTTTCTAAATAAACACTGGCTAAGAGATGCATATTCTTGGATTGAGACTTATGAAATTTTAGGTAAAGCTAAAGAAGTATGTATCATCCAAGAAGTAACTTAAGTGATTTCTTATAGGTTAAAAATAATGCTTCTAATTTGGTCAGAGATGTTCCTTAAGGTATAAAGGATACAAAGGGAAAAGGAGAAATAGTTTGCATTCAGTCAGAGATCACTATGTGGGTTTTAATCTGTTCTGAAACTTCACTGTAAGCATCAGTAGTATCTGAAAGGGGGCAACAAGATACAGCACCAGAAATGGTAGCTATTATAGCCACAACAGCAGTCCTACCAAGAACTGGGAGCATCCAAAATTCATGGTAACAGATAAAGGTCCCAGGTGATACGGATGATTCTAAGGAAAAAGCCAGTGATGTCCAGCAGTTCTGATGGACAACAGCGAGAAGTCTGGATTTGCTTGAGACCTTGCTAAGAGATATTTGCTAAGAGACACCAAGTTCTAAGTAGCTCTGAACTGGAAGAGCATGCTTCATTTAAATATTTAATTAAGAGTTAGTTGTCTACCAGCAGTTTCTCTGTTTACAACCAGTTTTGTATTCGTCCCTTCCCCTGTAGGGAAAAGATTCTAATAACGTTATACACTGATTTCATTTTATGCTCAAAGGATACTATTAATCAGGGAAGTTTTACATACACAAACATGCAGAATATACAACAAAACCCCAAAATTTAGTATTTCATTTCCAACTCTACTTTTAAATAAGCTGGCATTTAAAATCACACAAATATATAACATTGGTCAAATAATTACACAAACATTTTCCTTTGCAGCCTAAAGGACACATTAACATCCTAGGCCAGTTGGGTTTGCTGAGATCCAGAAGCAATTAACTAACTCATCGTCATCACATAGCCTTTCAGCTAAACAGAAAATAAATTTCATTTCTTATCCATGCAGAATCCTCTTGCACTATTATAATGATCAACAACAATGAATGATGAGAAAATTGCTAACTGGAGCTGCATGTAGATCCAAGTTCTTTAAATCCTCACTGAAAATGGATCTGCCTTTCACATCTACTTTCAAGTAGCAGAATTAGGAGGACCTCAACAACTAATCCAAATGTATAGAACCAGCCTATAGTGGCATAATCACCTATTACTGCAGCTCCTACCATTTATCAACATATTACTCAGCCATGAATGTACTTCCTCTTTAAATTTTTAATAAGAAACTTAAAATCTTCACACACACAACTATTACATTGTAGCTTCTCTATATCGCCACCCAGAGAGCACACTCATCTGATTATATGTAAGCCTAATTAAAAAAAAAAAAAAAACAAACCATACTCTAGCAGTGTGACTGGCATTCTATTACAATTGCAATTAAAAATAACAGATGAAGAATAGCAAATCAACATATGCTATTTTAATTATCTGTGAGTGTAAAACATGCAGAATCCGGAACTCTGGCTTATGCGACACTGTTTCCTTTTACATCAGAAAAACTGATGATTAAGGTTTGATGCTAAAGACATCATCGAGCCTGGTTCCTTCATGCTATGTGAGTAAAGATTGAATCTTAGTGATGATTTAATTTTAAATCTCAGTGGTTATGATAAAATAAGTAAAAAGTTCATAACAAAATCCTTTGGTTTAATCACTGAGGAGAAGCATGGTTCAGGTACCTCCAGCCTGTGGCCAGTGGGCTGCATGTGGCTAGAACTAACTGTGAATGCTGCCCAATATAAAATTATAAACCTCCTTAAAACACTATGAGACTCTTCACAAGGTATTTTTCCTTATCTTGTGTGTGCAGTTCTTGAGCATGAACTTTGTAGATGACAACACAGTGCCACAATGTTACAAGGTTTTAGACACATCTGATGGTATCTAGGACTGCTGTCTCTTCTTTTCATGCCTGTCTTTGTCTGAAATGTTTTCCCAGAGAAGCTTTCTGGACTTTGCTCCCCAAGGCAGTGCTGTCCAGGAACTTCCTTTGGATTTATCTTAAATAACCATTCCCTGCTGTTTTGCTTGCTTCTTAACCATAGCATCTCCATCTCTGACTTCATCTAAACTTTATATTCTATGCAAACAAGTTCCTCATCTGAACCATCAATGATTCTCTACCTGGCTCATGCAGTGGATGGAGATGTCCAATACATTGTAGCAACTATTAGTAGGCAAACATTACAGAGCCATAGTTCCTTCTATGCACAGAGACATCTTTTCAGATTATTTCAGAGAATCCACATAGTTTCTGAAGCCAAATCAGAAATCTCAGGTTAGAGACATCAAAATGAACACATATACACCTTTGGCCCTAGTGACTACTCTGTAAACATGAGTAAATGAATGAATTGTGGAGCCCACTCTAGATTGTGGAATACCATGTCAATATGTACATTATGCTACCCACATATTAATAAGATTCCAAACTGTAAGTTTCTTGGTTAACATATTGGAAATACATCTTCATTTCCCCAAAGGAAATATATCCCATTTTTTTTCTAAATCCCAGTCTTTTGCATAGCATTCTAGGAACAAATATGTAGTACTTCCTTCATCTCCCATACCTGCATTTTGACTGTGTGATGTTCAATTGTCTCCGTCATCTGCAGTGGGCATAATTATTTAGCAAGAGTAAATCTAAAATTTTGTTCATATAGAATATTATTCTACCAGTATTCCGAAGACCTTAGTCTGCCCACTTCATAGTTAAACTACATCATAGGTATTGTGGTGGTTTGAATATGCTTGGCCCTCAGGAAGTGGCACTGTTAGGATGGATGGCCTTATTGGAAGAAATGTGGACTTGTTAGAGAAAGTGTGTTACTGTGGAGGCGGGGCTTTGAGGTCCAGACCCATCCTGGCTGCCCATCGAGACCCACCCAGTCTCCTCCTGATTGTCTTCAGAACGAGATGTAGAACTCTTAGCTCCTTTTTCAATATTATTTCTGCCTAGATGCTGCCATGTTTATTGCCATAATGATAAGGAAGTAAACCTCTGAAACAGCAAGCCAGCCCCAATTAAATGTTTGCCTTTATAAGAGTTGCCTTAGTCATGTTTCTTCACAGCAATGGAAACCCAAAGACAGGTATGCATGCATGGAGAAAACAGTATGTAGAAGGTTCAGTACTATGCATAGCTTGAGATATCCCTGGGAGTCTTAGAAAACATTTTTTGTAGATGAGGGTAATTGCTGTAGTTATTTTACAGATTAAAGGTGGAACAAATATGCCTATTCTTTTTCTCCTGAGCTAAATGTTAAAAAGAACAATTATCAGTCCTCACCCCCACCAGTGGGTCTCTCTAGGGTAAGGAACAACAAATTTGGATGTGGGGAGACAAACAGATTAAGGGAGTGAAGAGGGTGGTAGACAGGAGCTGTTGGAGAGTTCTTGTCCTCCCACTGTTTGGAAAATATAGCCTAGGTCTGTGCTTTAGTGCCTCCTTCTGAGATGACTTCCCTGCATCAGATCTGAAACACTTACTGCCAACGCCACCTCCTCTTACCACATCCTTCCCTTTAGTTTTGTAGATAATGTTACTTTTTGAATCTACTACACTATTTATATTTCCTTCTACTAGGTTTTCATGCCTATAAATAAACTCTATAAGGCACCTTTGTCTCAGACCCTACTGTAGCTACGAGGAGAAAGATGTACCTTTTACCTATCTGTGTTCAGCCCTGATTCTTCCTTTGCCAGTGAAACTCCGTTGGCCACATTTGTTTTGTAGAAGATCCCATTATTTCTGGTGATGGGCAGCTACACTAGCTCTCAGCTTCTATCTAGAGCTTACTGACCTGAACACTGTTGGTTCATAGAAATAAGTAAGCTTCAGAGACAAGTCCAAGAGGTAAAAATTTGAGGCCGGGAAACACAATATAGAGAAAAGTCACATGGAATATGGGGTAGAATACATAAAATTTGTTGGGGGGTTGGGAAGATGAGCAAGAAATAAAAGTTACAGATAAATAAGGTAGAAAATAGGGGGAGAAATGAGGACCAGTGGAAGGTTCCATAGGGATAGGCGCATGGCCAAACCGGGATGTCACATGTCTATCTATTCTTTGTTCAGTCTTCATTTAAATCAAGTCTTTGAGAGGCTCCCATCTTCCCTAACCCAAGATTTTTTCAAATCTGGTAACTTTTTTCAGGTCTCTGATATTTTCAGTAGGTCCAGCTCCCTTCCCCTCTCCTAGAAGTTCCCAAGCACCTGCACTCTGTTGCACCTGCACTCTGTTGCACCTGCACTCTGTTGCACCTGTGCTCCATTGCACCTGTGCTCTGCTACAGCTGCACTCTATTTCACCTGCTCTCTGTTGCACCTGTGCTTTGTTGCACCTGTGTTCCATTGCACCTGTGCTCCATAGCATCTGCTCTCTGTTGCACCTGTGCTCCGTTGCATCTGTGCTCCATAGCACCTGTGCTCTGTTGCACCTGTGCTCTGTTGCACCTGTGCTCTGCTGCACCTGTGCTCTGCTACAGCTGCATAGCTACAGCCACTCCAAGCAAGGTAGGGGCTGAAGAACTCTCTCCACTCTGTGTAGTGATTTGTCTCCTTAGAAAAAAAGGCAACTCTCCAAAAGTCTGAATGAGCCTTGCATGGAATTAGTACTCTTAGGGTAGTCTTAGCTTTACTTTTTCACTAAAAGAAAGAAAAAAAATAAGAAGAGGGACATAATACTAATTCTGCTTCTTTTTGTGCTAAAACAGGTATGCTTTCTTTAAAATGTAGGGAAATACTTATTAAAAGAACATGTCATTCAACTAGAAGCCCATTGTTCTACGCAATAGAAACTTAGCAAATCTTCGATAAAAGATTAAACTACCTCTACATCAAGAAGTCCTACTATACTGGAGCCACGCCAGAACACAATGTAACATATTGTGTAACATTTTGCTCACCTCAGAAGTTATACTGCAAATCCTCGAATATAAAATAAATTAAAAAGGGATCCTTTAAAAATACCTTCTTCTATAAGCATGGTCCACTCTCATGAACTCTGGACCAAAGTGTAGCACTTGTCTTATGGTTAGGATTGCTATGATAAAACAGCACTAAATGCAACCGGAGAGAGGAAAATCAAGGCAGAAACTCAAACAAGGCACTCACCTGAATGCAGTAACCTGGAGGCAGGAACCTGGAGGCAGGAACCTGAATGCAGTAACCTAGAGGCAGGAATCTAGTGGCACAAACTGTTACAGAGGCCATGGAAGGGTGTTGCCTACAAGCTGGCTTCTCATGGCTTGCTCAGTCTGCTTTCTTATAGAATCCAAGACCACCATCCTAAGGGAAGGCCCCACCCACAACAGGCCAGACCCTCCCCCATCAATCACTAATTTAAAATATACCCCACATGCTTGCCTAACAGTCAGATCTTATGGAGGTCTAGTCTCAATCAAGGTTATCTCTTCTCAGATGACTCTAGTTTGTGTCAAATGGACATAAAACCTGCCTGCACAGAACTCCTGCGGTTTGGTTATAGAACTGTTGCAATAGAAATAAAACCATAATTAACATTCTTTGCTTCCAAGTAGATAATAAAAACCCCAGCCCTAAAAACAAACAAACAAATAAAGAGCAGGGAAGCATTATGCTTAGATTTCCTTTTCTTTTTTTTCCAGGATATGTGTTCAAACAGGTCTCAAAAACAAACATTACAACGTGTTAGAGGAATTGTTTTCAAATGCATTTGCAAAATGCAACAAAGTGATTGGGATAATATATGAATCACAAGAGACAGAACAGTCAGATCTGCATTTTAGTTCTAGCTGCTTTAAGTACTAGTTTTGTGTCCCTGGGCTAATTACTTACCCTTCCTGAGCCTGGGTGTCTCAGCATGTACAATGGAGCTAATGAGGCCTCCATGACATTGTTGCAGAACTAACTCATCTAGGATCTGACAGTCATGAATCACTAGTTCCTTTTTTGTGT
Source organism: Arvicanthis niloticus (assembly GCF_011762505.2). Lineage (NCBI taxonomy): Eukaryota > Metazoa > Chordata > Mammalia > Rodentia > Muridae > Arvicanthis > Arvicanthis niloticus. The sequence goes on from NC_047658.1 coordinate 138,820,837, forward strand.
GTGTACATTTAGAGTATTTTTTGTTGTGTTAGAATTTCTTACTTTAGAACAAACAGTGTAGATTCCCATGGTTTTGTGTGGCTAGATTTTTGTAGCTCTTGATTTAATGTAGGTGGTTCGAAAAGACTCTCCCTGTTTCTTGTTCCTGCTGAAGAATTTACAGATAAGTTATTTCCAAATCCTTCATATTATAGTCCAGCGTGGTGGCTAGATCTTTTCATGTCTCAATAATTTTATATCAGTGTATACTTGTCTGGCATAGTTCTATTTAAAAACACATTATGCATTAAAATATGATTGTAAACTGGGTTGTTAGAATCACGAATTCAGTTCTTTAGTGAATGGATTGCTCAAAATCAGTTAGATTCAGATATGATGTCCAAATACCAAGAAGTATAAGTTTGGAGTCTTGAATATACATGCCACAAGGGCCCATGATGAGGTAGCAAAAATGAGTTACACATACTGGATCAGCAGAGAAAACATCTTAAGCTATCTAGATAGATTACTACAGTTGACCTAATACATATTATTTATACACATGAATGTCATCCAGAACTTTCAAGATCTTCCATGTCTTCAGTTGTAAATTGTTTTTTCTTTCTAGGAGCTGTTCTTTAATGGAACTACCCAACTTCCTACACACCAGTAAAGACATCTCAAACTATGGAGTTCTACTTTGTCAACCCATATGCTTCTTGCCTCCTGGCCATTGATCTCCATTAGATAGTACTAAGAGGTTCAAAAAATCCAAACAAATCTCTGTATTAGCCAATAGCTCCAAGACCCTTATGCAAGTTTTACTCATTTCAAAATACTACTTCTTGCCTACTGAAAATATCTAGCTGGTGAAATTGTAGGCAATCTGATAAGAGACTATTGTATCTGAATGGAAGAAAGACATGGTGAGTAACTAGCAAGGTGTTTTGTCTCATAGTGGACTAGCCCTTACTAGAACTCCATCACCCAAAGGACATCTGTGTTTCTGTGCTCCCTAGGCTTACTCCCTTAAAGCTGGACATTTTAGTTCATTGGTTTGTCTCTAAGTAAATCCTTGTAAGGTGACTCTAGTTTTAGATTCAGCAGTTGTAACTTTGCTTTGGGGAAGCTGGACACATACAAAAAGGGGGGAGGGGGAAGGAGAGGGAGAGAGAGGGGGAGACAGAGAGAGAGAGAGAGACAGAGAGAGAGACAGAGAGAGAGAGAGAGGTGAACAGGACACTGAAAAGAGGCTACTTAGATTTTGTGTCATCATGTTTTGTTTTGTTTACCCTTATTTACAGAGACAAAGTGAATTTATCCTTGTATTTTAGCAAGACAGAAAATAAAGGCAGAACTTAGTGAGTTAAAAAGTTTAGTTAGCAAAATAGGCACCAGACAACTCACTTTTCCTATGATTTGTAAAAGAAATCACACACACACACACAGACACACACACACACAGATACACACATACAGAGAGAGAGAGAGAGAGAGAGAGAGAGAGAGAGAGAGAGAGAGAGTACACAACAGCATCTGCATGTTGTGAGAGTCCTGTAAAATGCAATGGCTACCATTGGTCAGTGGTTCCTTACTGATACAAAGAGGTTTCAAGACTTGGTCTTATGCAGATTTTGCTTTTAGACTTTCTATTTCAGTTTGATCCTAGTTTGCTCTATTTAGTGATCCTTTCCTTTTATGCTCTTATTGTGGTTTGAATGAGAATAATCCCCATAGGCTCATACATTTGATGCTTAGTCCAGAGTAGGTGGATCTATTTGGGAAGGATTAGGAGGTGTGGACCTGCTTGAGGAGGTGTGTCAGTGGAGATGAGCTTTGAGATTTCAAAATTCCCTGCCCTTCCCAGTTAGCTTTTGCTTTCTTTGCCTTCTGCTAGTAGATCAGATATTAAAGTCTCAGCTACTGCTCCAGTGACATGCCTGCCTGCCATCATATTCCTTGCCATGATGGCCATGGACTCCAGTCCTCTGAAACTGTAATCTCCTAACAAACTCATACTTATATAAGTTACCTTGGTCATGGTGTCTCTTCACAGAAACAGAAAAGTCACTAGGCAGTTCTTGAACTTTGATGGCTTTTGGGGCTCAGTAACCTGAGCAATATTCATACCACAAAATCTGTTTGAAAGAAAAAGCATGTTTGAACCCAGAGCCTCATACATGCTAAGCAGATTTTCTATTGTGAGAACCACAGTCAGGCACTGTCTACTTATAATGGACTGTTGACGACTTCAAAGCCTTCAAAGCCTAAGATATGTGGGTGACTCTGCATAGCTATACATTTCTATGCATTTCAAATGTCTCTTGTACTTCAGACATGTACAGCTAATAGCCTTTGACATATGCTTCACAGAATATCAGACTGAACTAGGGGACACACACATGCACACACATACACAAATCCGGTCTTCCCCATTAGCCATATGCTTGTTACATTTTCTGCCTTGTTGAGTATAATCCCCATCTAGTCCCTGTTCATGGTGCTGGGAACCTAGAAAGCAGCCTCACTGTCTTCCTTTCCTCTTCAACATCAAAGCATGTTGGCTTTCCGGCATCATGTCAGTTCTTGTGGGCCTCCAGTTCTAAGTGTTGGCATTCCATCACTTTACACTCCATTTAATAACATTTAAAAGAAGGCCCCTCAACCAGCTGCATGTTAGAAATCATCTAGGGAGATTTTTTAAAAACCCTAATGCTTGCACACTATTCAGATTTAATTAGTCTGTGAAGGGGTCAGTCATGGATAGTGCTAAAAATGTTTCACAGGCAATTCTAATGAGCAGAGAGCTGATCCTTTAGAAGGGGTGGCCCCTCACTATGATGCCACACTTTATACCTGATCAGAACGACCTCTCACAGTTTGGTCCATATTTTTTTTTTTTCAGCTCTGGCTGTGCTTTCCATCTCTCATCCCACATTAACAGGAGATCAGACTGTTTAATGTCCATGGCTTAGGTCACTTTGCTCTTCCCTTAAGGTTTCATTTCCTCTACCTATGATATCATCCTTCCCCCACCCCCCTTTACTTAGATCATCACCAATTGCTTTTCCTTACCAATGGAAAATACTTCCTCAGTGTTATCCCAACCAGCCTACCATAGGTATACTCTCTTCAATATTAACAACAACCTCCTCGCTGGGAAGTTTACTTTTAGATGTATAGGGACTATACATTTCTTGTCTAAATGATTTTTGACATAACAGTTTATTTGTCTGTGTTCTTCCTAAGTTATGTGAATATTTATAGGAATATATAAAAATGAACTATAATCTTAATTTACTTAGAAATAAAAGTATTTGCATCACTTTATGATTTATAATATTTTTCACACTTTTCTGTATCTGATCTTTGCTACATCATGGGTTTTTTCCTCTATCCTTTTAACCCCATCCACATCTAGTTTCACCCCTTATCACTAGATAGGAGAGAAAGAATAGAGGGAGAAAGAGATCCCTGAATCTATTTCTTTCCTTTTGTTTCTTCTTTGAGTATGACTACAAACAAACTGCAACCATATCCCCCTTAATGACCAACAACCACCTACCTAGAGTATCAGGGCTCTACCATGTATATACCTTCTGAAAAGTTCTCAGAATTTTAAATGTCACACAACTGCAGAAACTATCTGCAGCTGGCAAAACCATGTCTCTGTTAGAGCATGGGGCAAATCACACTCACTTGCTGCAGATATTCTGAAGCAGCCCCCATATTTCCACACATAGGATTAAAGCAAAAACACATTCTTATAATATTTCTGATTTTTAAAAAAAAAACAAAATTCCAGAATTGTCACTACACTTTTCAAATTTAGTTCAACAGCTTCTAATTTACACTCTTTGTACCACACTACAAGAAGACACAATTACTAGTGGTGGAGAGATTTTTCCGGAATCAAAATTACAAATTTCCTGACTTCATTATTTTCCATTTAAGTTTTCATAGACAAAACATAAAAAGCATATGCTGGAGACATAAGAATAATTTCACAGTCTGACTTTTTTCTTACATGATAAACTACCAGATGACAAAGTATAAGACATAAGAAGTTGAGCAAGATGACAGTAGACAATAATAATGTCTTTTAAAATGGGATCAAAACACATGACTCCATCTTGAAAAATGCAGCCCTCAGTAGACAATAGCAATGACCTCATAACATAGGACCAATATCTCCTCAGCCTTGACAAATGCAGCCCTCAGAAGAGAGATGATGCTTTGAAAATTTCTTCAGTCATTTATACTGCTAGTTCTACTTTCCTTCCCAGAATGTCTACTGTAGAAGTGAATTTCAAGTTGTCATTCAGAAAGACTAAGCCATGTAGTAACCTGGTCATGGATTTTTTGAGGCTGTACAATGACGAGTTACAGTGTCATTCAACAGCAGTAAAACAGGACTAGATACCATTGGCTGAAAGCAGTCACTCCAATGATACAGCAAGGTGTGTCCTACTGTTAAGGGTTCACTCATGTAACTTAGGTAACATGTTGCCCATCAAATGCTTGTCCTAACTTTTCCTGAGAGAACCACACTATTAAAAATACTGCAACCAGAAACTACAAATTGTGAGTTGAATGAATCTTACCCTTTAACTTGACCCACAATAACTTGTCATATAAAATTTCCACTGTCATTTCCCTTTTAATCACTAGGAGTGATTTTTTTCACACCTTTAAGATGAGAATTTGAGAGGGCATCAGCACCCGTGTAGACAAGAGCTGTCTTGTTATCTGTCCAAACACTCAATACTCTTCAATGAGTGAGAAGTCATCCACAGCATTAAGCATTGGGTTCTATTTCTAGTTATAGATGTCTCTGCTGCTGTGTGTGAACTGTTATGTGGGAATCTCAGAGAGAAAGAGCAGGAGACAGAATGGTTCAAACGACATTGGGACATTAAATTACTGCTTTCTTTTCTTAATTTTCACGGCATGGCAGATTTTCAGTTTCATGAAACAAAATTGAAAAGAACTCCAAATCAAAGGAAAATGGTACTTCAGTAGACATGAAAGTTTTGAGGTGGTATGATGCCCAGTGACAAGTTCTCAGAAGTCCACAGGATGGAAAGAAGGTGAGAGCAGAAGTAGTTCTCAGGGGCAAGAGGGGTGTATTGTCATTGAAAGTGATGATTACTTTGAGGTAGTCATTTTCAGAGCAAACTTACAGAGCTAAAAGTAGCAAATACTGTCAATGCAGTATCAACAGCTAGGAAAAAAAAAGATAAGACATTTGGTGAGTAGAAGGATAGTGAATATTATCCAAGCACTTTATTGGAGGAAGACATTGATCTAGGCTTTATGTGTGCAGCATTTTATTTAAAACTCAAAACAAATCTAGAAATAAAATGATCTTGTAGATAACCATGAATGCCAAAGTTTGGAGATTGGTGTGTGTCTTAGGGTTTTGCTGCTGTGAACAGACATCATGACCAAGGCAACTCTTATAAGGACAACATTTAATTGGGGCTGGCTTAGAGGTTCAGAGGTTCAGTCCATTATCATCAAGGCGGGAACATGGCAGCATCCAGGCAGACATGGTGCAGGAGGAGCTGAGAGTTCTACATCTTTATCTGAAGGCTGATAGCAGAGTACTGACTTCCAGGCAGCTTGGATGAGGGTCTTAAAGTCCACACTCACAGTGACACGCCTACTCTAACAAGACCACACCTACTCAAACAGGGCCACACCTTCTAATAGTGCCACTCCCTGGGTTGATCATATATAAACCATCACAGTGTGTGTTTCAGCTGTAGAAAGGGAAGGGACTGAGATAGAGGGCAGGCTATTGACTTGCTCATGTGCCTTGTGCTCATGTCCATGATTCAAATGCCAGAAGGATTAGGTGGGTATTTGGGGATAGTTAATCGTCTAGTCTACTTGATTGAGTTGAGAAGTTATACAAGAATCATTAAACACACCTTTGCATCTGTGATGGCATCTTCACAAAGACAATGCAGTCCAGTCCAATAAGCAGATTATTCCATGATGGATACATACTATAATGGTGTTACTGGGAGATGGTGAAAGGTAGGCAGTGGGACCTGGTGAGAGTATTTATGCAACTGAGGACATAATCTTAGGGGCTTTATATTTCCCTCATTTGGCTTGTGTTCTTCCCTTCTGTTCTTTGCCCTCCGTAGTGAGAAATGGCCCATACCCTCATGGCCATGACAATTCTGAAAACTTGAGCCAAAATGAAACTTCCTTTCTTTTTTTTGGGGGGGGGTATTTTGGTCACAGCAATGAGAAACGTAACTGACAGTAGCATGTAAAACAGACTAGTTGGTAAGCTGTGCCACCAAAGTGTCTTAGTTAAAGTGCATTGCTGTAAAGAGACACCATGACCATGGCTACTCTTATAAAGAAGAACATTTAATTGGGACTGGATTATAGTTCAGAAGCTTAGCCCATTATCCTCCTGATGAGAAACATAGCAATGTGCAGGCAGACACGGTGCTGGAGAAGGAGCTGAGAGTTCTACATCTTGATCCGCAGGTAGTAGAAGTGACTCACACTGGGCTTAGCTTGAGCATATGAGATCTCAAAGCCCACTTGAATAGTGACACTTCCTCCAACAAAGCTATACCTATTGCAACAAGGCCATACTTCCTAACAGTGGCACTCCCTGAGGGCCAAGCATTCAAACACATGAGTCTACGGGGGCCCTTCCTATTCAAACCACTATGGTGTCCCTGACTCATCTGATTGAGAGGATCCAGAATCCCTTATTCAGCCAGTTATTCTCAATTTAGGAATGTGAACTTGGGGCTACACCCCTACTCTCACCCCCATACCAAAGATTTTGAAGACAAATATCTGGGTTTCTGCTTTGTAGAACTGGCAATTAGTTACATGTAATCAACTGTTCAGCAAGCACACTTGGAGATGCAGCAGGTCTAATGGTGCCTGTTTGGAGCTTCTGAGTTAATAGTGACTGGTGTCTTCATCAGCAGAAAAGAAAGCAATTATCCCATGCAACACTTCTTAAATTCCAAACATTAACTCCTTATGTTTACTAAGATTCCAAGCCCATTAAAACAGAGGCAATGCAATTTGATATTTGTAAATAGAAAAAGTGAGTGGCAATTGTAAACTTTCTGCCTCACTATACAAACACTACAGGATAATCTTTGCATAAGAGAGTTCAGTGTAGGCTATGATGAACCATGGATTCCCACTCAAGTCATGGACAGACCAGTATTATTTCAGAGTCAGGGCTAGAGCAAAATCAGGTCTTCTGGTTCATTGTCAGATGGACCTGATTTAGTCTGCTATGCTTGGTAGAAGAAAGAGATTATCCCACAGAGACACTGGAAACAATTTCATCTAATTAAAACACGGATCACCCACACAGAAGCTGCCAGGGTTGAGGCAGATTACTTGGCCCACGCTATTCCAGATGTGCATTCGGCTGGGAACACAAAACAAAAGCAAATGATCATTAGTTCTCTTTACTGTTTCCCTTTCTAGCAATTTTGATTTTGACGACTTTTATTCATAACCTTAGAGTTGAGAAAAGCCTATGGCTTATCCAGACAACTCTGAAGAAGCACAGAGAACAGCTGAAATGTGAACTTTTGTGATGTGAACTCTCCTCATCATAGTAGAACATAGATTTAAAATCCTTAAAAATAAATGCTGTCTACATGTGAGAGCCCAACTCAATGTTAATCACTACTGGAAAAGTCTGTGTTGGTGATGTATCATATATCTATAGCATTCCTACTATAGACTCATCTTATTTTACAAGCTAAAGGAACTGTCCACAAAGTTAGCCACAGAGATTCTCTGTAAGCAAGCTCAATTTCCCCATGAACTTCATTACACAACCACAGCTTTGTATCCATGGCGGGGCAGTGGGGATAAGGAGGAACCTAATGGAACTAAATACTGTGGCAAGAAAAATAACAAGTATAAATGATAGCCAAGCTCTTATGAACTGCAAAAATATCAAATTTCCTTTTGAATGAGAAAAAAATAGCTATACTATTTTTCTACTCTCCCTCAACTCTGTAGTCTTATATATGTGATTTTCATTCCATATACATTTCTTAAAGTATATCAGTTGCCTCCATCTCTGCAGAATAGAAACAGGGATGCAGGAGATCTAGGTCCTCAGCTCATTCATTAAGCTCTAGCTATGTGTTCAAAGCCTTTAAATGAAACAGGGTTAAGAAGGAAGACCTCTGAAAATTTTTCAAAACTAATAATTAACTTCCAGACAGTTACTGGAACCTGTTTTTTTTCTATCAGAATGTTTTGTGACATTTAGTAAGATTAACACTGTGTTGCCTTGTTTTTAGCTTTCTATCATGGTTTGAATATGTTTGGCCCAGGAAGTGGCACTATTTGGAGTTATTGTGTGGTCTTGTTGGAGGAGGCATGTCACTATGGGTGTGGGCTTTAAGACCCTCATCCAAGCTGCCTGGAAGTCAGTATTCTGCTAGCAGCCTTCAGATGAGGATGTAGAATTCTCTTCTCCTTCTGTATCATGCCTGCCTGGATGCTGTCATACTTCCACCTTGATGATAATGGACTGAAACTCTGTACCTGTAAGCCAGCCCCACTTAAATGTTGTCCTTATAAGAGTTGCCTTGGTCATGATGTCTGTTCACAACAGTAAAATCCTAAGACACTTTCTCATCCAGAATTCTAAAGTGATGATTCCCAACTTACTGTCTCCTGGACTTTAGGAGGTAGACATCAATCAATAGAGCAGACAAGATGCCAGAACTACAGAACAACTACTAAGCAGTTATGTCAGAGAAGAGAGACCTACAACTGTTTGCTCTAAATAAGGGAATCGCAGAATAGTGATAGAAGGAAGATTTCAATGGTGATGTTTAAACCTTTTAAAGTCATTCCTGGTTTGCAAATTATTGGGATTCCCAGAAACAAACTCATTCTACAGTCTATCACAAAATTTCTTTAGCATGTGTAATGACTGAACAGTATAGAATTGTTTTGGGTTTAATTAAATTTTTCTAAGAATGTATATTTAATTAGGAAGTATTTGAAAATCATTTCCAAGAAATGTAAAGAATTTAAATGAAACAAAATCAAATTACCATTAAGTTTTTTTTTTTTTTTAAATGATCAACAAAAAGAATCATTATATTTTGGGGGAAGATAATCTTCATTTAAATTTTACTATTCTAAGTTTACAATTGAGTCGGAAATTAATCAATATTTTAACCTGTCCTAAATATTTTATCATGATTTTCTCCTTAAATCAATGTGTAGACACATTTTTATAAATCTAGGTATGGTGTCAATACTGTGAAATCAGTCCCTCATTCTCTAGCTGTGACTTATAAAATAAACACAATATTAGTAGGAAATCGAAAACCTTGATAGCATGATCTGAGCTTCTGAGGACATAGGTAATGGTTGTAGGATAGGCAAAGTTTGACCCTGTTTCCCTCAAGCTGGGAGCAACATCCACAGTTTCCTGTATGTGCTCAAGTGAAATATTGACAAGTTCTGATCCCAACCACACATTAAAATGTTGCATCTTTCTTTAAATTATCCTTTTTGCTTCTAAACAAACATTGCATATAGGTCCATGTATGGTAAAGTATAAAACTGCTAGATGGAAATAAATTTGCATGAATGACAAAGATCCAGCTATAAGAATGCATGCTGCAGACACACATAACACTAAACACTGAAAATCGACTAGTATTGAAAATATAAAATAAAGTTATACATATATAAACACTGACCAATATAAGCTATATTTTAAAAAGGACAATCTTTAGTATGAGAGAATATCTATGATGTAGTATTTGCAAAACAATCAAGTCACAAAACAGTGTACACTATAGGGTGATATACTCCAAGATGCCGAGTGCTTCCCTAGCTGGTAAAATCACGTACATATAAGTCTTTATGCTCCTTTTGTATGTAAGTCATTTTCCAGGTTTTCAAAAATAAAGCATTTTCATTGAAAAATGTAATTAATATGTACAGTTTCATTAAAGAGGTAAAAATTAGTAAGTCCTTTATGAGTAACAACAGAACAACTTGGCCACTGTACTGATACAACACAAACAGCTTTGGGAAAAAACAACCATTTTTGAGTCCTCAACAGGCTTTTCAGGCAATGTTGCCATGACTTTGAATGCCACCCTAGGAGAGGCATTATTACTAATGCTTTTATTATTAGTCCTATGTATCTATAAACCAGAACTTCTCGAAGAATCCAGCCCATATTGGCCCATAAGATTTTTAGATCTGAAGGACTTGGAGTTATTCAGTGTGAGAAATAAAGGTGTCCTCCGAAAAAGTGTCTATAGATTCAGGAGGCATTTCCTGTAAACTGTAACAGGATATGAATGATAAGATTCACAGAACCATAATATATGGCTGCTCCATATTCATCTTCGTATGCTGACCTCTTGGGCATCATGTAAGCATTTTAATGAACAGCAGCCCTTGGTTTAGTTTTTATTTTTTCCCTTTTTTGAAAAAGTGCACTTTAATTAAATAGGTCTAAAATACTTTTTTAAACTTGAAAACAGGTAGTTTTCCAAAACTTCATGTGATCCTGAAAAAAAAAAAATCCAACCAATTCTTAAATTGTCCTTTTATGAATGAAGAGTCCATTAAGGAAAACCTGTTTCTCACAAATAACAAGCAGCTCCCTAAAGCAACTCTGTTCAGTCCAATCCAGATGTTACTCACCACTCTAGGTTCCTGACTTTTCTCATCTGCCTCAGCAGCTACGCAATGAGCCCTGCCGCTCTGGTCTGTCAGTAGTCCTCCCAATCAATTCCCCAGGGCTGCCAGATAAACTATCCTACAATAGAACTCAGCTATGTCACCCTGCTTGTCAGCCCTTAATGGCTCTCTGTTTTCTATTAAACAAAACTGAAATTTCAGAGCAAGACAGATGGGGCCAACAGGGCTACCATTTCCAGCCTGTCACGCACAGCGTTGCTCTAATTCTGGCACATGTGGGGGCCCCTGGGCCAGCAGCAGCAGCAGCAGCAGCACCTGGGAACTCATTAAGAATTGGAATTCTCTGAGTAGGATAAAACAAATGAGTGTATGTGGAGGGGAGTTAAAGAAAAGCACAAGGAATACATAGATACAGAGACACAGGCAGTCACACACAGAGAAATCCCTTAAAGACACAAAACTGGAAACTATAATACATAAGCAACAGACTTGTAGGGTTAAAAAATGTGCCCAGACAAAGCATTATGAGACAAAAAAAAATTGTGCCCAAAACAACCTCACTTTGTGTTGGTCATCTACGGTTGGGCATGGGGCCTGCCCTTAAGTGTAGTTTGTATACCAAGAGAGACTGCATTGAAGACAACTACTTGTTTTGTTGCAAGAGGTTATCAATTAGAGATAGCTTCTACCTTAGGGATAGAAGCATGTGTCTACTTCCATTCTCTGAGCTGGAACGCCATCTGGGTTAGTCCCATGCAGGGCCTGTACATGGTGCTACAGTCTGAGTGTGTGTGTCAGTACTATTATTTCTAGATGATCTTGTTTTCTTGGGTATCCTCTACGCACTCTTGCTTTTGCAGTCTTTCCATTCACAGAGGGCTTTGGCAGTGTTTCCTGAGCTCAGGGAGTAGGGATTTGACACTGGTATCCCATTTAGCACTCTGTGTTCCAAGGTCCCTCACTCTGTTGGTTTTCTAATGAGATAGAGCAAGAAAGTGCAGATTTGGGTGGGCAGGGAGGAACTGGAAGGAGTTGAGGGAGGAGAAACTATCATCAGAGCATATTTTACGAAAGAAATTATTAATAAAAATAAATTTCAAATTCTCTGAGGATACAGGATGATGAGTCCAAACCTCTAGGAGGCACCTTGAAAGTTGTGCTATTAACCAGCCTCTTAAATGATTATGATGTGCGACTAAATTTGAAAATGTTCATTGGATTATCATCCCTTTAAACACAAGCCAGAGTAGCTGCTCATTCCCCAGCTGGTCTTCCAGATGTTGGAGAATCAGTGATCCTTTCAGACTTTACCTACTATTAATCCAACTTTCTCTAGTTTCCTAAGCCAGAAGTGACCACCTTGTTCTTTGATAAGTCACTGTATCAGGAGGCACTTAAACATTTTTAAAAATAAGCTATTTGCTATTTGATAGAGTGTGAGCCCTTTGAGGACTATGCCGTTTACCCAGACTACAGGGCCATGTGGAAAACACAGTGGATCCCAGGTGTTTGTTGAACAACTACTGACTAGCATTTAGCTCTGGCAGATGACTTGGGACAATATATAGAACATCTTGTTTAGTGTGGCTGTCAGGAAGCAAGGAGTGATTTTACTTTAGTATAAGTATGTCCAAATATTTATTATCGTTTCTTGGGCCAGTGAGATGCTCTATGAGCAAAGGTGCTTGTACCACATGCTTGGTGACCTGGGTTGCAGCCACGGAACTCACATACAGAGAGATGAAGAGGCTCTCCTTCAGGAAGTTGTCCTCTGATCTCTCTTTACATGTGTAAGTGGCACATGTCCACTATACACACATCATATGCATACACAGTAATGAATTTGTAAAATCACCTAGTGTTCATATGAGATTTAAGTTTTATTAGAAGCTCTCTGTTTCTCTGGTAATCCTATCATACCAATGTTACTCTGTCTTTATCTAGATTTAGCTTCATGTGGCTTCCTTTTCTGGGAAGTTTAATTAAGTATGCAGAAAGATGTTACATACTCAAAGAAATACTTTTTTTTGGAATATCACTTGGGAAACACCTGAACTTATTCACCAATATTGAAGTATTACAAGTATATTTGTACTTTGTAATTACATTAAAATGCTCTTACTATTTTACAGGAAAACCAGCCCTGCTATCTAAAAATTATGTGATTAAAATATTAATATATACAAACTGATATTAACAAGATATCTATTTTCATAGCTTAAGTTAATTTTCAACACAGACTCCTGTGCTATTTGACTTTTAAAGAGTAAAGGTGGAGTACTTGCCATCAGTTAAAACTTTTTAAATGTACTCTTATGGATTAACAGGGCAATTCCCAAATAAGTTAAAAAATGTTCAATAGAACACTCTGGATTAAATATATAACCTCCATGGTCTCCATGGTAATACAGTAGACCAAATATTAAAGAGATGTATCAAGTCTGAGTCTCTTTTTTTTTTTTTTGGACGTACCATTTCCTTAAAATCGCTTTCTCAAGGTTCCAAACTGACATTTTGTGTACCCATGCCACCAAATGCAAACTCTAAGAGATTAAATTCATATTGCTATGGTTTCTTCTTGTAAACTTCTATAGATGGCAAAATACAGGAGTCATGGCTCAGCCAATAACATGCGCCTCATTTTCCACAGAACAGAATGATATATATATGTGTGTGTGTGTGTATGTGCTGTTGCATGTGTGTGTACATATACACTATCTTTTCTTAACCTGTGATGCCTTGAAACTGCTGTATATATTAAGGTATATATTAAGAAACAGACTTCCACAGAACATGCTACATACTAATGGAAATCAGAGAGGCCCCAGTTACAGTGAATAGCACTGGGTCATTTTCTACTTCTTGGTAGTAAAAAAGGAATACAATTAACTATCATCTAAACTCAGCCTTCAAGTATTTTAGTGGAGAATGAATTGATGCTGGTGAGACACACCAGGTTCAGGGCTGTTTAGCACTCATGTAGCCTTCCCTACTCCCATGTGTGTGAGCAGGGTGGAGGCAGAGGATGAATGACTTCAGCCATGGACAATGTTATTTCCTTAAGAAAGCAATGAGTGAATAAGGGATGAAGATTATATGAAAATGGTTTTTGCTTTAGGGCATTTGGAATTTAGAAACTGCTTGCCTAGGATGTTTCCATATCAGGTCTTTGGGGTTATTCAAGCTCACTGGTCCAAATGGTGAGTCACCAGGGACGACTGGGGTCTTACAGAATAATGACAAATAGACATGACACTCTAAGAGGAAATTTAAATTCACAGTACCTAAAAGAGTTCAGCATCCTGTACATCTTTCAACTCTGCAAAAATGTTCCAGAAAGTTACTTTGTGACTGATATTATGAGCTTCAGAATTCATCCTTTCATAAATCAACAGAAATTTAAAATAAACATAACTCCTTTCCCTATATCAATTGGCTATGCTAATGAAATACCTTCAATCCACATTTTTTTTTTATAAAAGATTTGTATGCACAGGAGGTTTTGGGTAGGGAAGAGTAAATCAGGCCAATGAGATGGCTTAGTGCATTAAGGTATATACTGCTGAGAAAACACATGAGTTCAATTCCCTCTGGAGACCCACATAGTGAAAAGAGAGAACTGATTTCTGCAAGTTGTCCTGTGTCATCCACACATGTGCCTTAGCATATGTGTGCCCCAAACCCAAAAAAATAAATACATGATTAAAAATGTATGAAGATAAAGGACTAAATCCCCTTGAATTACACATATACATTCATACAGAGTTTTTCCTCTACATTCCTCTACTCTTTACTGTTGTTTGAATGAAACATTCCATGAAAAAGAAACAAATTAGCAAGATGTTAGAGTTTTTAAAAGGCTTACCAAAAGAATGGATTTTGGAAACAATTTAGGGGCTGGGAAGATAATGGATCAATCCTCAAAGCATTTGCTGAATAAGATTGAGGACCACAGTTTATCACATTCACCCACATAAAAAGTTCACTGTGGTGGTAGGGCTTGTAATTTCAGTGCTGAGTGGAAAGGCAGAGACAGGAGGCTCTCTGGGGCTTACTGGCCCTGTCTCAAAAAATAGATGTCAATCAATTTAACTAGCTTGGTGGGTAAAAGTGTTTATTGCTGAGACCTAAGTCCTAAGTGTAAGCCCTAGGACTTTTGTAATGGAAAAAGAGAATAGATTCCTACAGATGTCTTCTAACCTTAAGACAGAAAGACAGACAGACAGACAAGCAGACACACACACACACACACACACACACACACACACACACCTCATGTACTCATACATACAGGGGCACAAAGGCAATTTTGTCAAGATTTGCGATTCTAATTAAACACTTCAGTAACTCTGTTTTAAACTTAAATTTAAAAGACTTTTATAGATATTAATATCTTTTTTTTGCACTGCTTGGGGAGTCCTTAGACTTCTGTTTCCTAACGCAGCAGGAAAATCCCAGCCTGCAAAATACATACAAGCATTTACCCTTTTCAAAAACTATATTGTTTTTTTTTTTTTTTTTTTTTTTTTTTTTGCTAAAGATTTAAATAATCACACCTTTTAGAACTAAAGCTAGGGTCAAATGTAACAATTTCTATGGCTTAAAAAATACTGGGCAAAGGAGTCCCACACCTGAGGTCTCAACAATATGTTCATCTGAACAAGAACATAACAAAGACAACACCAGGACATACCAATAAGGGTGATTGAACTCACATAAGCCTTTAGCCCTTGATGAAGAGCTACAGGTAGTAAATGGTTACTGGGAGAGGCAGAATGGCATTCTCCAGGGATGAGCTTCTTAATGGGTCATCCAATACTAAGTGGTCACCTTAAACACTAAATAGACTTAGTAAGCTCTCGCTCTCTCTCTCTCTCTCTCTCTCTCTCTCTCTCTCTCTCTCTCTCTCTGTGTGTGTGTGTGTGTGTGTGTGTGTGTGTGTGTGTGTAATAATTAAAGAAATCGAGGCCAATAATTTGAAACTGGTTGGAAAGGATACATGAGGAGTTAGGAAACAAGAGGAAGTGGTAGAAACAATATAAACACTGTATCTACATATGAAATTCTCAAAATTTTACATTTATTTTACTATTTTATATATTTATATATAAAATAGTAAAATAAATTTATATATTTATATATACATGTGCTTTATGTGCATATGTTTTTGTTTGCCAGGTGCATATGTTTTTGTATGCCTGGTGCCCATAGAATTCAGAACGTGTTAAATACCCTAGTATTCAGATGGTTGTCAGCCTCCACGTGGATATTGGGAATGGAAGCCAGGTCTTCTGGAAAAGCAACAAGTGTTTTTAACTGTTAACCTGACTCTCCAGATCCAGAGCAAAAGTTTTTAATTTAAAAAAAAAACCCACATATGGACATAAAACCTTTGACTGTATTGAATACACACATTCACATAGCATTTCTAGAACCCTAAATAAATCAAGAATGTATAGAATCAACAAAACTTGGTTTCTTCGATGATCTCCTAATGTAATCTCATGAACTTCTAGGAAATATGCTAGGGAATGACATTTTACACTGAGAATCTGAGGCTCTGTCTAAAGAGAGGCTTAATTTTCACAGCTATAAATAATATCAGAGTCCATACACCCTCACAGCTGGCACACATTCGCTCTTTCAGACAAATGCAACAGCCGTTTTTGGAACCCTACTAACACAGAGGTGGAGACCTCCTACTATGGAAACACTGAGAGATTTTAGAGACATATATCTCCTGTGATGTGTAGGGTTAAGTTACCGGGAGAGCAGCGTTTCTCCATTTTTAATGACAATTTTTGAGTAAAGCAACATTTTACTCACGTGAGTCCTCGCTTATGGCGACAGTGCTAAGCAGTAGAGTTGCTCAGGTTAGAACATTATGTTGTTATCTCATAGAGATGTACATAGGGAGAGCAGCTCGAGCTATAAGGGCACTTTCTTTCCATATGAAACGAGTTTGTTATTCTTTGCAGATTTTTTGGCTTCATACTGCTTGGCTTTGCCATGCTATGGAACACCCCCAGGTCCCTTTATGTAAGTTATCATCTGTCTTCTGGGTTTTGCTATGGTAGGGTCTCAACCACTGAGACCTCATTTAATTACCCAAAAGCCAAATCAAAGGTAACAGCTGTCTTGATCCTCTAAGTTGGGTGAAGACCAATTAATGAAATGCAAAGGTCAAAGCTTATCATCAGTTACTAAAGGAGAAGGTTAAAATATACTACCCATGGGGGGGAAAAAAAAAGGAAAGCCTCAAATCTTAGGAGGTGAAAAATATTGCACATGAGGGGTATCAATTCAGTTCAGGACAATATAGAAATGGAAGTGCATTCACCAACATGTGTCAAAGAAATGATAACTTGAAATATAGAAAATTTTTGTGATATCTTTTCAGCCAAGACCGAGTGTCTTCCTTTGGAACGAAAACATGATTTCAAATACTGTACTACTGACCTTTGTTTGGACTAGAAAATAATGACATCTCAAATTCCTCAACAATAGTGATATATGACTGAGTTGTTGGAATGTGATACAATGATAAAATCACTAAAGGGAGATATGAGCATAGAAACCAGAAGGCAAGGTTTAGTCCTCCTTACTTTTTTTCCAGGGATAAAGGCAGTTCCGAAAGCAACACTTTCCCAAGGATTACATCTGACATTATGGATAAAGCTCATTAGGGCAGGGCCTGGCAGACTGATAGCCAAGACGTAAAGCAGAAACTGATCTAATTAAGGAGAACAGATCACATACATGTAAGACATGAAAGAAAAAAGGGAACTCTGAAAGGAGGAAGAAGTCTAAAAGGAAAAGAATGGGGTTATGGGGCATCCATCATGAAAGCAGAAGGAGATATCTGAAGGGAGGAATGAGACTGACAAAATGAGGAAGAGACATTAGAGGCCAGGTCAAACTATAATGATATGTAGGTGCGAAAATGCCACATTGCTGAGAATTAACAACAGAAGTAAAGAACAAACATAGAGAAACTTCACTATTTATGAGAGACTTTTCATTGCAAACAACAGATATGTTCAGGGGCTAAGTTGAGGGGAATGAAGAGATTCCGGAGCAAGGGAGCAGGCTGGGGGTGCTGTTTCCAACAGGCAGTCAACAGGTGTGTCAAAGCACACACCAGGATCTTAACAAAAGTATCTGATGAAGATATCATGGGACACTAAGCTTTATGCCAAGGAGTGGCTGATGAGTAGCTTGCAAATCACATGCTATCTATATGTGTGGAACCAATATGTTATGTTTTAAATGGACTTACTAGTACTAATAAATACTAATACTAATAATTTTATGTTCTTTCAAAAAAAATCAATCCAGAACGTTCTGACAATGTTGACTAAAATTTTCTGAATGCGATGACTTTGTTGAGCTGACTGGCCACGATTGCCTTTACAGAGAAGCTGTTGCAGTGCCTCCACCTTCATTCACATACTTTCTGTGTTAGATCTCATAGGCATTTGAATATTAACCCTGCCTCAGAGAATGGGAGGATTAAAAGGAGTCACCAACATTATTGTATCCTTATAATAAGTGGTCAAAGAATATGTTACTAAAACATTCTTTGCATTGGACCAAACACAAATGAGACAAATCTTGGTCTTCCCTCAGCATGAATAAAGTCAATTTAGACAAGATGAACAGTAGTCTTGAGAGATTTTCTTGATTGTATACATGATAGATTTGTTTCAACTGTCAAACTCTATCCATTATCTGAAATTCCAACTGTTTGAGCTCATGTTTGGCAAAAACTGTAGTGCGAGTTTGAGACATGCACTTTTTCCTGGCAATCATTTCACAATATGCTAAACAGAATTGATGTGGAGAAAGGCAGACATTTGCTTTTGGCTCCAGGAATGTCGTACAATTTAGCAGTGTTGCAATCCACAATTTTCTAGATTTAATTTAACAAACCTTAAAAGAAAAAGTCTTAATCTTTGTCTGTGAAATCTGATGATCCATTGAAGGCAATATTAAAACCTTGGCTAGGGAAGAGAGTGTCACAATAATGGCCTGCTCAGCCATTTCAGGATACTGTGCATTTGTATTTAATAATACATGCTTTGGGGAGCCCAAAAGAAAGTGCTTTATCTTTTTTCTTTGAAATGGCTTGGGAAATGTTCCAACCCCTTGAAAATTTGCTGAGGAACGCTTGCCATATCGTGCTTACATATGCTTGTTTGAATTATGACATATTTTATAAACTTGAGAGTTTTAAAGAACAAATAGCATCCTTTTTTATCAACCATGAAACCAGGCTTAAAATGCTTTGACTTGTTCACTGGTGTAATTGCTAGGACTTTCATTCTAAATACTCTACCTTAAAAAAGAAATCAAATTGAGTTTAGGATAGCTAAGGGTCATCTAAGCCATTTTCAAAATGTATGTAATTTATTGGTCACAAAAATATTTAGGCCTTGATCAGTTAAGGATCTTCACAACACACTGGTTTTTCGATATGGTGTTTGCTCTCAATCCCCAGTCATAATCATGAGAATAGATCCTTGATGGTTCAACCCATGGCAGTGACATTCCCTGCAGAGATGGACATGGAGCAGAAGATTGGAGCAATACTTTCCAGCACATGCAAGTTTGTGAACATGTCTTCTAAAGCAACATATTTTCCAGCCATTGCTCCTGCCCTGAAAAGTACCATATGTAGCAAGATGCAAATTAGCATGCATTCCTGAGGAATGATTACTATAACCCAAAGGATGGAGAACCTCTGAGCACTTATAGCACAGCATGAAAACAAAACCACCACAAAGGACAGTCAAATACACAGACACACCAATGAGTCTTCCAAATGAAGGATGTGATAACTTAGCATATGTTTAAGCATCAAGTGCTAAATAAGAATAGTAGTACAATAATGAACTCTATTCCTGGGCTACTTATAATGGATTTTAGCCTTTATGTGAAGTATGGAGTGGAAGCGCAGTGTAGGTGACAGACAGCACGTCTACCATTATATTTCACACTGCCAATACACATGTTCATGTGGGTTCTGGTTCTGCTCCATTCAAAGTCTTGGCTCCTTAGGTCTCACTTATAGACAGGAATAATTTTATCCTACTACAAAGCTACTATCGAGGTGAACAAAATAAATGGCATATGTAAATCAACTGATGTAGTTTGATAAGGTCAAAGAAAATCATGATGGTTACAGATTTACTATGAGCCTTGTTCAGAAAAAAAATCTATATCTATCTATCTATCTATCTATCTATCTATCTATCTATCTATCTATACATATAGATATATACATATATACATCTATCTATCTATCTATCTATCTATCTATACATATAGATATATACATATATACATCTATCTATCTATCTGTATATCTATCTATATGTATATAGATAGATAGATAGATATGTATATCTATATCTATACATATATCTATATGTATATATATAGATATATATATCTATATATGTATATAGATAGATAGATAGATAGATAGATAGATAGATAGATAGATAGATAGATCTGAGGTGTCCATAGTGCAGGTCATCTTGACAAAAAGTGGCACGTATACACAACTTCATAAAGCCTTATGTAAATACTGTCTGTTCTATATGTATAAATGTTTGCACACATATGTGTGTAAATACAGCATTAGGTACTTAATTAACAATGTAGATATAACACACTACACTTCAAACTTTACATTTTGCATAAAGTAAGCATAACTCAAAAATAATATTTAAGCTCTTGGCAGGTGGGATCGTGTGTCTTTATACACTATACAATGTAGAAACAAGACCACAAATCATTGGAACTATTCGAGCCAGAGGTTCAGAGACATTCCCAAATGAAAAAACAGTTAAATGCAAGGTTCCTGTCAAAAAATAATGATCTGTCTTTCTTCAAAGGGACTAAGTTCCTCTTGGTATGGAAGATGCATTTTCTAGAAAGAAATAAGATCTTGGAGTAGTGGGTTCCCATATAGAGTAAGGTGCCAGCTGTAGGCATTTACCTAGTAGACAGGTTTGCAACAAATAATCACAGTAGTGACATCAATAATGACAATGCATACTTGCTGAGCACCTGTTACACCTAAGAATGCTCCTGAAAGCTCAAGTGTGAGAACAAAGCCTTCATTGACAGAGCCCACATGAGTGATAAATGAATCTGAGCTGCCCCCTCCCTTGATGGCTCACCAATGGCAGATCTTCTACAGGGCAGGAGAGAGAGCAAAATGCACAGTGAGGGTGTGGTCCAGAGACAGAAAGTTCAGCTTTTGCTGGGGGGAAGCTGAGCAATGCCTGGAGAGATCTTAAAATACCCAAAAAGAACCCGCACAGCAGGGAGAGAGACACTGTGAGGTTTTGCCTTGGGGAGGATGACATTTTGGTGATGTCCTTACGGAGCCTGACAAACTACATGAAAGGAAATGGACACAATTATCTCCCATTTTGTTTCCCAGTCGCAGCTGAGTCTTCTGTGGTGATTCACTTCTTCCTCCTTCAGTGGGAGCACCTCTTACTGCATAGGGAATGTGAGTGGACTTTGGCTCAGCCTTCTAGTCTCTACCTCTCTCCTTAATTCCAAGAGTGGACCTGCGGTGAATTTACCACAATCCTTTTATATGGAGGAGTATACAAGTTTTCTTTACGTATATGCTTTTCCTTATCACCCCTCCAGGTTTTGGAATAGTTTGGAGGTCTTTACAATACCCTACTCTACCTATAGTTGGCAAATCAGAACCATAGAGGATTGGTTCAGGGATTATAGATGTTCCCAGGTTTCCTAGTAGAGAAAACTAGGGCTTGGTGAAAAGATGAGCTCGTTCCACAGGAGTGGCTAAGCTGGATATACTAGAAAAGCAGAGCATTCATCTAAGTAAAAAAGTCAACACAGTACAATACAGAATTGAGAGGTAAAACCTGTATGTAAATACATTGACCCAGGTAAGGAGAGTGACTGAGGCTAGGCCTGTGGCAGAGGAATATATGCAGGGAGATCCTGAGACACCATTTTGTGACTCAGTGAAAGTAAAGCCAAGATTGTTTTGGAAATCCCAAGATATTGGGCATGACATAGCCATGGGACATTTGCCAAGGAGAGCTGCAGATAGGGTCAGCCCCCAAAAGAGAAGAATATTTCAATCAGAAGACTGAATGGGCTTGACCATCTAAGCCTTCTGATTTCAGACATGGAACTAAGGGATTTGAAGTTTGTCTTACTAGATTTTGGTCTCCTTTTGCTTCAGCATTACCCCCTTATAAACTTTTCTTCCCTTTTGGAATGGTAATATGTATCCTGCGCCACTGTCTGTTGATGTAGCAATTTGTTTTTTGAATTAACAGGGGGTTTACAGTTAAACTATTGTCCTGGGCCATCGAAGAAATTCTAGACTTTGGATTTTTTAATTAGTGTTGAGACTAAAAGACTATGTAGACTTTTAAAGTTGGACTAAATGTATTTTACATTATAATATGACCATGAGACTTGTTAGAAGAGGTGTGTCACTAGGGTCAGGCTTTGAGGTTTCAAAAGATACTTCCAGGTCTCTTTAGAGAAAGAAGTCTCTCTATGTGAGATCCGAGCTCTGAGCTGCTTCTCCAGCTGTATAGACCCGTGCTTTTTCTAGGTCACCAAGGAAGTTAACCTGTTGAAACTGTAAGTACAATTAAGTGCTGTCTTTTATAAGTTGCCTTGACTATGATGGTTTATCAGAATAGAAAAAATAATTACTATATATTATTAAGTATATTAAACTTCTCTCCTGCCTACAACAAGCCCATCCGTATTTGGCTCTTAAGTACTCTGTTTCTTCTCAGTGCATTTTTCTACATTGGATTTTCTTCTTTCCACTCTGGTAAATTATAGTCTTCCTTCAATTTTCACCTAAACACCCATTCTTACGTGAAATGGTAAGCTTGCCTGATGTTTCCTGATGCCTGCTTGGCATATGACCATCTCATACTCTTACCTGTGGGCATTCTCTATGTGTCTACTTGAACACACAACCTCAGAATGTAAGACCATATGTCATGTTCTCCATAAACACAGTACTTGTATTAGAACACACAATATGAGAAAATTTTTCTAAAATTCTCCAGGATTTACATTTCTTGTCTGCAAAGCATTAACTGGTTTTCTGCTCGGATTGGTAATGAGGTGGCTGTAGAGACCAGATCCCTAGTCTTCACAACATGCTTTGAGAGTATGTCTCTCTCACTGTCATTTCTAGGAGAAAGGAACCTCTGGTTAGGTACATCCTAGCACATACACTCTCATTTGTGATTCATATCCATGCTAGAGTCATGGAATTATCATGGCTGTAATATTTTATGTTCATGGGATTTAAAAGCCTCAGGGTATGGTTGTTTATTCTTTGTTGAGCATCTACTTTGCATCAAGAACAGAGTGCTAAACAAAATGTGGGCACTGTCTCTGACTTCACAGTGTTTAATAAAAGGGACAAATTGAACACAACTAATAATATAAACTATTTTAAAAATATTCTCTTTGTGCAACGTTCTAATGACAGAGAAATATGTGGTACATTTATAAGGTTGACCTGACTTCCCTAAGGAAGTATAAAATCAAAATGCTTTATTAGTTCTTCAACTGATCAAAAATTCTCTTCATTTGCAAATGCAAAAATGAACAAAATTATATATTCAAAAATAAACTTATGAAAAAATTATTATAGGAGATAATGCTGTCCCAATTGGATATAAGTTTGTAGCTGGACATATTTTAAGTCTTCTCTGGGTTGCTATTTCCTCACCTGCAAAAAATAAATGGAGTTATCCTAATAACCAATTTTATTCAGTTGGTCATCTCCCATCATGCAGCTCAAAAAAAGTTGGCTCCCAACTCTTTATTCCAGTGATGGTGAGGACCCCTTTCTATCCTTCACAGTAATTCTGTATCTCTACCATGGGATCCAACATCCATAGTCATACACCACTAGGAGGCTCCTGGCCAAGGTTAATTCCTTCTTAAAAAGGAATGTAAGAAAGGAGTATTTGCATAGCCCCCTCTGCACAACATGGTCCTGGCCATTGCAGTCATCTTGGTGCCAATCTGTGCAGGGAATGAATGCTTTTAGCACTGAAATGCAAATTCCAAAGGAACTTAGACACTGTACTTAGGGTCCAGCTTCTACTTGAAGCCACATATAAGATGAGAAATAGCCATATGTAAGTTACTTTGCAGCAGAAGCAGACTGAGACTTTGATAGACCACGTATAAGCCCTCCCAGCTTTAACTCTTTGTCTGTTACTATCAGCTCATGAGCTGTATTTAGAAAAAAAAGAGCCATGTAATGTAATTGGTTGCTTAATCTTAGAAATTTGGATTACTATTTGTCAAGTGATCCAATAAATCCATTAATTCCCATCTCCTTTACAGTCAACGTGCATCTAAAAATAGAATGACATTATAAATTGTACACATAAATTCTATGTAATTATACAAGCATTATCTCCTTTTATACCTAACACTGGTCATATTTAACTTGGGCATAAACTATTAAGGCATGAATAAGACCCCTATATTATGGAAAAACTCTGTTGTATAATGTTATTTTGAAACTGTAATATAGTTGTTACATTTGAGGAAATAAAATACTTATCCCAAGCAAATCTATGCCATTCTTTGGACAGTTCTGAGTTGTATTTCCATCAGTGATCAAACATGGCAGAATCCATAGCCCTTGTCATTTATCAATTTAGGTCAAAGAACAATCTGTTGATCTATACTTTGACTGCTTCTTGTACCTAAGGTAATGTAAGTCTGGTTTCCATGAAAACTCCAGCTTTCCTCCCAAGTCACTTCTTTAATTGTATTTTCAGTCTAATGAAATAAATAATGATTTATTTGTTTTCTCCCTTTATACAATATCTAAAATCATTAGGGATACAAATCAGCTTATCCCAGGATAATCAGGTACTTTAACTCAATTAAGCATAAATCCAAATTCCCTAAGGAAAAACAGCGAATTAATTAATTTTATATTGCACAGCGTTTTGCTGCAATACATGATGCTGTTTTACTAATGGATGATTATAAACCTTCTCAGGTTAGCTTATTTTCTCCCAGTGAATTGT
Organism: Arvicanthis niloticus; assembly: GCF_011762505.2. Lineage (NCBI taxonomy): Eukaryota > Metazoa > Chordata > Mammalia > Rodentia > Muridae > Arvicanthis > Arvicanthis niloticus. The sequence continues at coordinate 138,845,610 of NC_047658.1, forward strand.
CAGGTAAGAGGTTGAATGAAACTGTCAGTGTGGTCCTCAGTAGTAAGGTGTGGGTCAAACCAAGAATGTTTACTCTATAGTTCAATAGCATCTTTTTATAGCTAGCAATTAACCAAAATGCAATTATCAATATAATACCTACACAAACATGTGCACTAAACACCCTTAAGTATGAGACATGAAAATTAGAGTATTTTGGATGTAGTCAAAATGAAAACAAAAACAGCTAAACTTTTCTGAAAGTATATGTTAGGATATATAAACTTGAAAAACAAAATAAATACTTGTAAAATAACATAATTTTTGCTTTAATGACAGAATTTTGTTGAATGATATATTCAAATGCAAATGGAAAATGGTAGATGGCATTAGCAAAAAATAAATAAAAATATTCTTTAAAAATCCCTAAATTGTAATATCTTAGATTTACTATACATAAAATTCTTAATATGATCTTGTCAATTTTGTATGTAACTGTCACTCATGTTAAGATACTAAAGGGCATATGTATATGAATATGATCTAAATGAAATGTTCAAATTCTCAAGGAATTAATAAAAATAAAATATGTACAGCTTATGAGCTAAGGTAGTGGTTCTTAACCTTCCTAATGCTGTGACTCCTCATGTTGTGGAACTATAAACCTTTAAATTATTTTTGTTGCTACTTCATAACTGTAATTTTGCTACTGTTATCAATCTGATATGCAGAAAGTCTGATATGTGACTGCAAAGGTGTCATGACCCACAGGTTGAGAACCACTGAGCTAAACAGTCAGCTCAATCCATTAGATTGTGGCATGTGAAGGCATTTCAGAAACACAGCACAATGTTACTTCTGAGTTTCTTTGATTTGTATACAGAAGCAATATGTGACTATTGATATCACAGATTCCTTTTAAGAAAAAAACCTTCAAGTCTTTTCTGCATAATAACATGAAATTTTCCATCCCTTTGACATGATACATTTTGCATTTACAAAGATTAAAGGGATGCAAAACTCTAACGTCTTTCCATGCCAATGTGAATGCCTATGTTCTGGCCACCTCTGCCTTGTGATGTCAGTGAGTAGAAGCAGTGGTTGTAGTGCTTCAAAGCGAACACAAAGTTCAATACAGCAGACAGAATCCCAACTAACCCGACTTCTCTGTGTCTCAATGATCAGGTCCAGAAAGGAGAATTTGCACATAACTGGCTTAGAGATGAATGAAATATGTAACACCTAACTCAGAGGTCAAATAAAATTCTTTGATCTCAAAATCATACAGGGTACCTTGTAGCAAAAAGAGAGGTCTGTTTGGAGGAAAAAGAAAAAAAAAATAATTCTCTTACCCATTACAAATTCAAGCAGGGAAAGGAAACTTGGTAATCTAACAAAATCAGTTTCATGTTATAAAACAGTTGCTATGGAACTCCAGAACACCAAATTCACAAGGAATTAAAGTGCTCATAACCAGAACCAAACTTCTCTCCTCTCCTCTCTCCTCTCCTCTCTCCTCTCCTCTCCTCTCCTCTCCTCTCCTCTCCTCTCCTCTCCTCTCCTCTCCTCTCCTCTCCTCTCCTCTCCTCTCCCCTCCCCTCCCCTCCCCTCCCCTCCCCTCCCCTCCCCTCCCCTCCCCTCCCCTCCCCTCCCCTCCCCTCCCCTCCCCTCCCCTCCCCTCCCCTCCCCTCCCCTTTTCACTGAAATTCACTTTGTAGACCAGGCTGACCTCGAACTCACAGAGATCTGCTTGTTTCTGAAGTACTGGGATTAAAGGTGTGCACCATCATCCTCAGCTGTTCTGCACCTTTCTAACCTCTGCAACATTTAGTGAGCTCATCCTTTCTTTTCAGAAAATGGTGATCTGAAAGGGTGAAGCAGCAGGCTTGCTTTTGCATATTTAGTATATTGTGCTTCATTTAATTTTACTGTTGCAACACAGGATAACTCTGCCACTAGTCTGAGCATCCTATCATGGTTTTTATATTTTGTGTTGCCCTAGGTTGATGAGAATGTATGCAACTTGGACACATTGGTAAACTTTAAGAAACCGTGTTTGCAAGTGAAATCTAGCAGCAGTAGGTAAAGATTCTTGCTGACCTAGATCTTTTAAAATTGGAGGATGTAAATATAAAGCCACACTGGACGCTTCTGCTGGGTACTTGGCAAGTATCAGCTGGACCAGACCAAAATGAATTCATATGCACATCCGAGTAGTGTGCTCATGTGTAGACCAACCAGGAGATGCACAGTGAGGTCACAGCTGCTGAAATGCCTTTAAAAGAATTCACATCTAGTAGAGAAAGAGCAACCAAAAACTTCCTGCCAACACTTGACCCTGCCACTCTGAAGAAACAATTTTCAGATAGCCCAGCCAATGTGCAAACAGTTATCTGGTCAGCCTTAGAGGGAAACACAACACTACCTATACAAAGTGCAGAAATCACATGATATGGTCCATTTCACCCTTAGCCTGCCAAAGCCAATTCTACACAACAAATCCTAAGCTATTGTCTACCATGTGTTTGGCACTATGAGAAATCTATTGCACAAAACATGGAGCACATAATTTCATGTGCTGTCAAGGACGTTGTCATCAAAGTATTTGGCAAAGGTAAATCTATTTCTAGAGAACCAATGGCCAACTCCAATAACATTAAAAAGGAGGCAGAGTACTGATAAACATCCTGACTATGAATCCATTCAGAACTTCAGCTTTCTCATCTATAGAACAGCTGGGCATAACATCATGCCAGAGGAGGAATAACACTGGATATTGTGGGAAAATACTGCTGGAGACACACATGATCACCCTCTACCACTCCCTCCTCTTCTTACAGCTCCTTGTACAATGTAGTGTATGGGCTTGAAAGTCCCCCACAGGAGCTCTGCCTCACCCCACCCCACCCCACCTCTCCTACTGCACACTTTGTTTCTATTGCATCACAGAATCTGGCAGCAACTTGTCAGTCCCAGGAAGCATAGTGTTTGTCTATGCTTGGCAAGGTACAGATTTGCAGAGAGAAGGGATGTGTACCCCTGGCTGCTTTAGAAAGGAAAACCCTTGCTTCCTGGGGCACAACAGGAGATAGTGCACTATGAGAATGAAACCAACCTGACAGAGCTATCCATCAATGTCTAAGCCTGCTTTAGGAGACCCACCAGGCTCCAGGAAAGGCCCTAGCCTTTCCCTGACAGGTTACTCCATCACTCTGAAGTTCTTCTCACTCCTTTTCACAGCTAAGCTTACTCTCAGATCAGCAGGCCACTTCGGGTTTCAGGGGCTCATTCACTCTGAGCACTGTGAAATGCCTGGAGTCTACACACTGTAAAATATTAGTTTCCCATATCGCTTTCTCTCACCTTGCTCAGTCAAAGGGCTTTTTACGTTACCAAATATGTTCATGTTTACACTTTCGTAGCACAAGAAAAAAATATACTTAAAAGTCGGCCTCACTTTCTAAGGTACAATGAATAAGTTGGCCTTCTGCCAAATTACTGTTCAGGGTAGGATGCAGAGAGAAGCCAGGGCATCCCTGGCTAAGCCCTTACTGATGCGATTTGTTATGCGTAAGACCCATGGATATTAGAGAGTTTTTCCATAGTCCTTGTTTCATACTCTGGGAAATGAAGTTCTCCCATTAGGGGTTTAGAATTATGCAAATAAATGTATGTGTTAAGATCTAAAGCATTATCCAACATAAGGCGCTGCTTATGCTCCTCAGACCACCTCAGCGAATATGACATTTCGAAGGCAATAATTACAAATTTGTCACCTGAAATTCAAAGATGACAAGTGTGCCTAGCCACCAGAATGGAAGCCCCATGATTGTAGGAGTGCTTGACATACTAAGAGGTCTGCCAACGCGTTTGGACATCAGACAGTCATTGATGCTGAATGAGTAAGTGAGGTCTCTCTTTCAAGATAGTAGCTCCAAGTATATTGACACTCATAACTACAGTATTGTAATAAGCACTCACTTTCCCACATTTCTACTATCCTCTTTATTCATGGAAATCCAATTGGTTTGTAAATGAAAACTTAATAATCGGGGCCTAATATTGTTAGTGATCTAAGTACTACCTAGAAGTCTGTCTGACTAAAATTTGGTAATTAAATTGTAATCTACTTTAATTAGAAGATTACATATATATAAATATATATATATATATATATATATTTACTATATATATGCATTTATAACTAGCAATATACAAGGAAAATTTCCAGGTTTATGTTTGTTACATTTTTTCTTAGATATGACCATAATGTTTTCAGGAATTTTCTGTATACCAAAATACTTCTCAAATTAATATTCAGTTCTAGGCCACAATATAGGCAGCATTACAGGTCATGCCTAATCAATATCCATGCAATTAAAGCTTATAGGAAGTTTCCATTAAAACTTTTACAAACTATTTTCCAATGTTATTTTACTTTATATTGGGTTGTTAAATTTTTTTTACCATATTTCTTTTAAAGGTTGATTTTAATATATAAATTAAGCAATACTGATATTTTAAACACAGGCTTATATGCCTACTTCTCCATTTTAAAACAAAAACGTCATTTTAATGTAATAAATAATCAATTTGTATTATACCGTCTATTACTTTGATCTCCTTTTAGCCAGATAAAATTTTAATTAGGGTCATATTTAGTTTTGTCTTTGATCTGTGTCCTCATTATTCAATTACTAGTCCTTCTGACCAATAAATAGCTAGCTACCTCATCTTCTAAACATAAGAGGAAGCTTTAGAGTATGAAAACAGATTTAAATTATTATTATGTAATATAGACTTTCATTAGTTGTGATGTTTACTCATGGTTCTTTCTATATGAATTCTCTCCAAAACCAATTTGTCATGCTGGGGTAGGAGAGGAACTTCAGAACCTTACACAGGCAACACTACATCACAATCCCAAAATAGTGCTTCTTCAAATAATTACTTGTGACCAAGGCTGACCATAGAGATCACTTCTGCAGCCAGTGCTTTCTCACAAGGGAAATGAAGAACATGGACTAGCTGTATCCAATAATTTACTTTCAGCTCCAAGATACTATGGTTACACCAATCTGACGTTACTGTGGACCTCATTTCTGCAGCCATGGATGTACTCACTAGAGGTGAAAAACGGGAGCTGGGTGTAGTAATATCAGTGGGGAATGAACAGTCCACATGTGAGCCATAGACATAAAGTAAGAACAGTAGTTTTCAAGTCACTTACTTCCAAGCTAGATATTACCAATAGTTTGATCTGTACTTGAAAGAAACTACAATATTAATGTAGGTCTTGGCTTGGTGAGATCTAGATTGTGACTACTGAACGTTTTCTGACATCATGCTTGAGTATGAAGCCAGTACGTTTTGGATAGACTGAATAAATCAGTAACTGTCCCAGGAAACCCTAGAACATGCTTGGGAGAAATTATTAAAAGTTAGCCAGTTTAGCTTAGTTTTTGATGGTGAACAGAACGATTGAGTCTCTCTCCAGAAAGCTCATCAAAAGACCTCATACAAAGCTTCTTATGATGATTATTGTACAGTAATAATTCTTTTTGTTCTCGTATTGTTGTTGCTGCTGTTAACAGAAATGATCATTCACTTTATAGGAATATAAGCAGTCAGCCACAAACAGAAGACAATGTGGTGCTAGCAAACTTGGTGCATGAATAAGGAATGTAAATTAGCAAACAGTTCTGCCAAAAGTAGCCAAAGACAGTTGACTTTTGTACTAAAAGCAAGAAAAGGCTTTAAAGAGAAAGGGACGAAAGAGATAGAAAAGAAGGGCCAGTGCAAGAGTAGAGGCCAAGTATCAGAGATGTGGGAGAGATGCACAAGGACCTCTGTGAGGCTCCAGCAGCTTACTCCTTCATGGATTATTCATCCCACATACTATGAGTCTACCATGGGGCTCCGCTGTGTTAAACAAACTCATCAGGGTCTTGTCTTTTGAGTGATTAGGTGAGAAGGTAACAAGTTTTATTGTGTAAATTCAATTATCAAAGGCACGAAGTTCATTGTCTATTTATCTAAGCCCAACATCTTGTTGAAAGAGTTGGTTGTTTCCCATGAATAATTCGCTCTCTCTACATACCTTAACAGAAACAAGGAAATATCTTGCTCCATACATTTTTATTCTCCTTTATTCTGATTTAGACATTTATGCTCCAGATATAAAATTAATTTTCTTCTCTTTTTGCGTATTTGAATAGCATATGATGGGTAAAGGGAAGGAAATTGTTCCAATAAACAAAGAGGTGTGATAACAACTGTCATTGTATCTGATTCACTTCAACAACGCACAAAAAACCCAACCAACCAACCAACCAAACAAACAAAAAAACCCCACAACAACCCGAGTGTGCTTTACAGCAAATGTGTAGGAGAAATAAGGATGCAGCTTTCATCTTCTTCTCTGGCACTCAAGCCTAATTTACAACCTCACAAGCTCTATAAAACTCATGTTTCACCACCGCCCCATTCTCTAATGCAACCTATTTCCATATAACATCATGGTCTTGGGTTTATGGTCTCAAAGCCACAATCTAAAAATGCATAATCATAAACAAAAGCCATTAGACAAGAGAACTATTGTTTTGGACCCAAAGATTTATAAATTTTTCACTACATTCATCATCAATATTTAAAAACTAGGTGTTACACAAATATTCCAATATCCACACTTTCCTGAAAAATGGATCTGGCTGCAGGACCATCATGAGGGTCTAAGTGTAGGTTAGAGGAGCAGTAAGCCAGGGGCTCAGCAGCCCCTCATGGCTCCCGCACTCCCAGTGACACCTGACTCTGAGGCCGACTCCAGCAGTAGACATTGTTTGCAAAGTTTGCATTACTGATGTATTTTTGGAAAATAGTCTGTGCCAGCATCTTTCAGAAGCACTGATAAGTGAAAGATTTTTCAAGCCAATTCACTCTCCCCTCCTTCCTTTTACAAGCATTAGCATTTTTTTCTGGAAATGACCAGAAAGTAAATATTTTAGATATTGCTTGTCACACTTCCAGTGTATAGACTACTCAACTTGTTTTGCAATACAGTATAGAATGAAACAAAGATAAAAAACTGTAGCCCTCAACAAGGGAACATGCATGTACCTGCCATAGGCCCTTTGAACATATGTTACAGTTGAGTTGTGTAGTTTGGTCTTCATGTAGGACTCCTAACAGTGGAAGCAGGGGCTGTCTCTGACTCTGTTGCCTGCCTTTGGGACCCTTCCTCCTATTCAGCTGCCTCACCTAGCCTCAATAAGAAAAGATGGCCCTAGTCTCCATATGCAACTTGATATGCGAGGTCTGGTTGATATCCTTGGGAAGCTTCCATTTTCTGAAAAGAAATGGAGGAGGAGTGGATTGTGGGTAGTGGAGGTAGAGAGGAAAGAGTGGGAAGAGAGGAGGGAAGAGAAACTGTGGTAGATATGTACATATTAATTAATTAATTAATTAATTAATTAAAAAGCTATGTACCCAATCTAACCCATCTCTTGGTGTTAGACCACCCAGCCCTATCTCTTCGTATTTTGTCTCTATTTCACACTATGCTACTAAAACAAGTGTGTTTTCATTCTTTTTTTTGTTCCTGAAAATCAAATTCCAGACCCACGGCTGGGCCGATACTTTAGCCCAAGCTTGTGAATATTTCATATTCCCCTCAATCTTTTCAGCTTCCATCTCTATAAATTCAACTTTTTTTTTTTGTTTTTGCTTGTTGTCTTTTTCATTGTATCTGGAACTTCTTTGTTAGATTTGCTTCAAGCAGCTTTTAAAATATATAAAACATATATAAAGCCACCTGAGGTTTTCTGTTAGTTATCTGGGCCAGGCAGGTTGGCTCATCTTGGCAAACAGCACAGGTTAGCCTCAAGCACAGTGAAATGGGTTAGCCTCAAGCACAGTGAAACAGGATGAATGGCCATGGATTTGTTATCCTGTTACAAATGCTTGACACTTCTCTAACTGCCTGACAATGTGATGCACTCTTACCAACCTACTGACGTATCTGTTTCTTCTCCTCTATCCACCTCATAAAAAATTTGCTATAATCATTTATGACTGTTTCTCCTTTTTTTGTGAATGTATGTCAGTCTGCATATATGTATGCATTTATGTGGGGTGCATATACGTGTGGAGGTCCATGGAAAAATATGTATCCATGTGGAAGCCAGCAGTCAACGTCAGGTGTTGTCTCCCAGGCAAAGTTCATCTTTCCTTCTTAGATTTGCTTTGTGTGTGTTTGTGTGTGTGTGTGTGCGTGCGTGCGTGTGTGTGTGTGTGTGTGTGCGTGCACTCACACTACACACATGCACCTGTATTGGGACCAGGAGAGAGTCGCACATGCCCTAGAGCTGAAGTTACAGGTGGTTGAAAGTAATCTGACATGGATCCTGGAAACTGACCTCTGTCCCTTTGGGAGAGCAGCAAATACTCTTCACCAAGAGCCCTCAGCTCTCCAGCCCCTCACCCTGTTTCTTAAGACAGGATCTCTCACTGGCCTGAAGTGAATAGATTAGGCTTTGCTGACTCGACAAGGAGCACCAGACATGCGACTGCCTCTATAGGCCAAGCAGAGGGCTACCAAATATGTGGCACCATGTTTGACTTTGTTTATTTATTTTTGTTTGTTCCTGGAGTTCAGTCTCAAGTTCCTGCATTTGCAAGGCAAGAGCTTCATTGACCAAGTCCTCGCCTGTGCCTATTTGATACTAAGTCTTTCTGCTTCCTATGATTAAACTTCCAGTTCTCCCTAATGTAAAAATGCCAAAAGAAAATCCTGTTCTACTATCCTATCAAGGTCTTATATAGATCACATATTTCCCATAAAAAGAAGTCTTCTCAGAGTTTAGGAGTTACAGTTCAGATCTCCAGACTTGGTGTTCTTTGGCCCAATGAGAGCATTTGTTAGGTGGTATCACATGAAAATATTTTGGCGTTAAAACATTTAAATATTTGCAAGCTGGAAGGCTTCCTATTATATAAATAAACATGTCTGTAATACTTGAAGCAAAGACCCGGTCTTATCTACCTTGATGCTCTCCAGGCATCTAACCATGCTTCACTCAAAGAAGAAGCGCAACATTGCTCAAAACACTCAGCCTTAGCAGAGTGGGGACGACGCTGTGTACATCTCTGAGTTCCTTTTAACTGCCACAAGGGTGGCCTTAATTCCTGACCTAGATGACTTTGATTTTAAAAATAGTACCTGGAGGAAGAAAAGAGAACAGAGTTCTAGTTGAAAGATGTATTGGTACCTCCCTGGCTGCTGACATCCTGTTCCATTCACCAAGCACCAAGGACCTAGACAGTTATATGATTAAGTCCATTTCACGAAGAGATTGTGTGACAATCCTCTGACCAGCACAAGGCCCTGGTATTCAGAGACTAAAATTTGAATTCAGTAAAATGTGTAATGTTTTACCGGCTGTCGGATAGCCTTGAGTTCTTTCAGTACAGGAGCATGGAAGAAATCTGTTGCCAATACAATGCCTGACACACCCTGTTGCTAAGCAAAGGACGGGAGAGAACAGGAAGAGCTGAAGGTCTGTGAAGCAGGGGCACAAACACTCTAATCACCTCTTGGAGTTACGCTTGGTTAACTGGCTCAGGGAGGAAAGGCAGAGGGCTGGAGTGGTAATGTCCACTGGCCCAAGCTTCTCAAGGGAAAACATAGTCTGTGAAGTTAGCAGTTTAAAAAGATGCCATCTCAGTTGTAGGCAGGGATGATAAGCTAACCTCCAACGGCCTGCATGAGCTCTCATGTTTTTTTTTTTTTTCTGATGTAAGTGGCTATAAAACTGATGTATAATAAAAAAAATTATTACCAATCAAATAGCTGTCTCTGCAAAAGATATCGGCATCATTTGTTATCTTCAGAAAAGTATCATTATCCATGGACTAAAGAGTGGTGTTTTATAGCAACAGAAAAAGATAAGTATTCAAAAATGTATGAAAGAAAACAGAAGCCTTACTGCGTTTTATTTCCTGAAGGGTCTGTTAGGGCATTCCACAGGAAAGAAACCTGTAACAGGCTGTTTAGATTATTTGAAATAGAGACACCACAGCAGGAGTCTTCAGGAGAGGAAGGATGGGTGTAAACTCTGTATGAAGCACCATCTGTTTTCCATATCCCCTGGAACAGAGAATGAGCTCAGAAATTATGTTCAAAGTCAGGCTACCTGCAGCAAACATTGTCTAGGATTCACCTTGGCCATATGCTATAAGGGGAAAGGGGACGTCCTAAATCAAATCAAGTGCTTGGTTTTCTAAATTTCAGTTTTGTACACAAGAAACTAAACATCTCAGCATCTCACCAATGAGTCTTGATTGATTAGCCCCAAAGGTATGATTCACTGCATAAAATAGTTACAGTATGCTTTTTAGATGTTTGTGTTGCGATTTTCTACCAGCTGTGTGTTGGTGCATTCTCAAATAACAGAGGTCATTTTACTAGAGCAAGAGAGTCATTATCACTGATGAAAAAAAAAAAAAAAGTCCAAACCCAGAAAACTTTGTTTAAGAGCAACTACACCATAACTGACCATTTTGTTCTAGGACTTCATTTACTTATGCAGGAGAAAAAACATTTTAAAACTTCACCAAGAAGATAGGAGATAGAATAATTTAAAAATTCAAAATTTTCCTCAAGTTCATATTTCTATTTCTGTTCTGGCTTACTGAGAGATGAGGAGGGAAACTGCAGGCAGCTATCAAGCAGTTAATGCCTCTAAGGCCGTTCTTTTTTACTGTTGGTTAAATTTTTCTTTGGCAGCTTCATACATAAGGACTCTGCTTAATCTCCCTTATCTTCCTCCTGTCTCACCTTGGCTTCCAAGAGTCCCCTTTCTACATTTTGTTATTTTTTGTGTGTGTGACCTGCCAATTTTAACAAAGATCTTCTTTGTGACCATGGATTTGGAAATACCCACTGACGTCCTCTGGCCTTACCATTTGGTATGCAATGAAGACAACATCTTGTCTTTCCTCCAGAACCCATCAGAAGCCAATCATTGAGAAGGAAGTTATGGGACCACAGTGAGCCCCTATTTGATAAAGGATTGGCTCTTAACAATCTCAGTCCTACACAGGCCCAGTGCAAACCACTCTAATTGCTCTTAAATCATGTTACTAGCATCAGGCACATGCATTTTCTCAGTCACATATATGTGCAATGAATTTTCCTGTCCTGATGATTTGTGGAACAATAAGACCAGATACATGTGAAGCTCAAGGAAGTGTCTGAATGTTCTGTTAATCCTGGAGAAAGGAAGAGGGAGACCTCCAGATGGGAATAGATATCCAATGTATGTTAGCCATTGTCTCTGCTAGTATGTGATTTTGTTTCCCATGGCACTGTAAAGTATATAAAAGCTATGAGAGATACATTTGGGGCTGGCGTGGTATAAACCTGTAACCCTCCTGATTTCTAACCTTCATCTCTGTCTTCTTTTCCTTCTTTCCTTTAATCATCCTCACTACCTCCTCAGAGGACTGTTCGGCCTTTCATTGGCATGGCCATTGAGCAATCCCTTCACCTTCTTGTTCCAACAGTGCTATGAAGCTTGTCTTATCTTCCACATCTTAAGCCTTTACCACATTAACTCCTAGCATATGACCCTTATGCTGACTTATTCAGCTCTTTTCCAATCTCCAGTCCTTAATCCTCTACATGTGCATTAGAAAGCTTCTTAACTAGTCACCAATCCACAAGACAGCCTCCCTGGCCTTCCTCATCACAATCCACAGACGTTACTCTATTTGGATTTCTTTCTGTTCAGATAGTTTCCAACTGATTCAGCAATGCTTTTTTGTCTGGGGCCAAATTGCTGGATTAGCCACTGATTCTTATTTTCACAGAGGACAAAAAGCCATTCTTTACTGGTGACAAATGATGGGACATTTGGAGATCTGGGGATGTGAATACAGCTCATACAAATAGACCAGCTTTGAAACTGGCTGCTATCTACCGGATAGTTGGCTGCTTAAGGGATGTTTTGCAAGCACAGTTTGAGGATGGGGCAATAAAAAAGAAAACTCTTCTCTCAGCACCAGAAGTTCCACAGGTTGTCAAATTAGGTTCTGGAGATTCGAGATCTGGCAGAAAGTGTACCTCCCAGACTCCAGATTCCTCCTCTCCCAGTATGTGAGTATTTTCCCTATAAAATCATGTGAGTCCATGTTTGTGCACATATCTTTCAGCTGCCATGGGCAAAGACTTTCTGACAGCAGATAATAGATACAGTAAATACATTTTAGAGTTGAAGCAAATTAACATTAGCCTCACAGATTACCTGTGCTCTGGCCACTATCCTGGAGTAGAGTCTTTTCAAGGGAAAAGTATAACCAAGCAATAACTTAGCCTATGAGTGAAGAACACAGGGCTGGCATAGATCCTAGTCCAAAATCTTATCAGCTATGTGAACTTGGACTAGATGTGTCTAAGCATCAGTTTTCCATCTGGAATTTGGAATTCCTTTTGGAAGTTGCTATAAGGATTAAAACAATGAACATAAAGCAATCATCCCAGACTGTAGTTGTGGGTGATTCTCAGCCAACGTGGCAAGACTTACATAATAACTATAGAATTACAAGCTACCACAGATGGGAGAATTCACATAGGTTAGATATAGAAGAGATGAGGTTTTTAATCACTATTTTAGAACAAAATAGTTGGAATTCTATAACCCCCAAATTAGCCTAATTTAGTCCAAAACATAGAAGTAAGCATTTTGATAATCCCCACCTCTATTCTTTTTAAAGGGAATCTCATCCAACTGACTACCTGACATGTCTTACCCATACTATTCAAAGGTAGCCTCTGGTGGGAGTAGAATGATGTACCTTTGGTAGTAGTGGTCTCTACATGGTATTGTCTTCTTTAATGGTTTTTCTTTCAATTCAGTTCATATACACAAAACAAACAACATGCGAGAACTTGTTTCTAGCCACTGAGGAAGCACAAAAACGGAAAAGAAAGCCAATGCCCTTAGGAGTTACTTATGATGAGAACAACATACAGATTATCTGGTTTGGAGACAGCACAGTTGGATGAGACACATCAAAGGTATGTAACACTATGAAGCAACAAAGCTAGAGAGTAAGGGTGGGGCTTAAATTGACTTTGTGAACTTAGTAACAAGTTATAAAACAAACCAAAAATGGGACAACTGTCTGAGAAGGAATTTTACAAAGGTACTACTCTAAGAAAGTTCTGGTATGCTTAGAGGAAAGTAGGCATTGCGCCTTGATCTGTGGGGCTTCTCAAGTGCCAAGGAATGTTCTTGAACATGATCTGCAATGGACAAAGGCAGTGTTAAGATTTTTTTTTTTTTTGGAAATTAAATCAGTGAGTCAACAGAATCCATTAAACCCCTTAAGTTTGCCAGAGAAATGAAAATCTTTATAAGAAAGCCTGTGATAGCTGATTGAAACCTGAAATAGCTACTGCTCAGAAGTGAAAAACTGGGATTTCTGTGGCCACAAATCAGAAACATTCTGCACTTCTCTTCAATTCTCCAGTTACTAATGGGCAATATTTACTGAAGGTTTTTATATGCCAGGAATCATAGTACATATCTTACAAGAAAAACTGTTCACTCCCATTCTGGCCCAAAAATGTAGTCACTACCATCATGTTTTAGAAGGGTGATCTGAGTCTCCCGGACATCAAACAACCTGCTTGGGGTTACAGCACCAGAAAATCATGGAGAACGCAAAGCTATGTTGATTTGTTTTGAGCCCTCAGCTGTTCATGTAACCAGTCTCTAGCCTGTCTGAGCAGCAAGCCCCTCACACCGCAGAAAAATTGAAATCATCCCTCCCAGCTCCTAATGTCTCTACCACAGATTCGTCCACTGTTCACAAGCTGGCAACAAAAATCTGTCCTCACTCCCAGCAGAGAGGAAGGTGTAAAGATATTTTTAAAGTTGGAAATAATTTCACACATTATCCAAATGTGCAAAAACAAAATGCCTAATGCCTCTTCTAGCAGTTTGGCTCAGTGTGGTTTAGATAACCTTCTACAGACTCTTGTAAAACATTCTTTGGGAAGCCCCACTTTGAACTTTTAGATATGTGTTACTGTGCTATTTACTGTATTGAAGTTTGTCCCCTGCTGTTTTTTTTTGGTTTTTTTTTTGTTTTTTTTTTTTTTGTTTTTTTTGTTTTTTTTAATCCTCATACAATCTGGCTTGTTGTAGCATTGTTTTTATATGTCTCAATATTTCTATTATTTATTTCTGGTTTCTGGGTTACAGCTGCTATTTAAGAAGCAGGGTTTTATTTATTTATTTTTTTTGCAAGGTTAGAGAGGGGTGTAGGCTGAGATCTAGCAAAGAAATAAAACTCTATTTTAATTGGTTTCTACAGAGCAGCTGCCCATAAGCATTTTATGATATTCCTTGTTGCATAAAATCAAAGTCATCTTCCAAAATGATTTATTTTCCAAAGTCATAACTTCTTTTAGATGGTTTCTCATGAAGTATCTTAAGCTTGCTATTTTTAATTTATCTTATCACTTGCCATTAATTCTAAACATACCAAATGAAGGAGACATATAAAAAATTTATAAAATAAATGAATTGTTCAATTATAAATATAGAAACATGAAGACCATTTTCCAAAACTTTCAAAAAATTGCCTTTTATTCTATAAAACTGCAAAATCATATGTGACAAATATTTCCAAATAAGAAAAAAATTGCCTGTGGTATCTCAACAAGTAACAACTATAAAAACCAGTTGTCTATGGATGAGCATGTACTCTCCAGGCTGTGGTTAAAATATTATGCTTCTAACTTCATCAATGTTAGTTTGAAAGGCAGTTATAGCAATCCTTACATTCAAAGGCTGGAAGTTGTCACATAAATTAAAAAGGAAAAACAAAATAGGCTTTTCAGTCTCACCACTTAACAATGAGCACTCTCAAAGAGTTTTGCCTTTTTACAAGGAAAATATTTCAGGATACAGAATGGTAACATCATAGACATCAGTAAGCGAGTCAAGTCTAGAATTCATTGGTGGCAATTATACCATCAGAAGTGACATCAAATAATTTTATTGGAAGTCCCCACAACTTAAAATCGTTAGACCTGAAACATTGGCATCAGAAGCAGGGTATGAGTGCTCTCTTTTATAAATACATGAGAAAATAAATACCACTTCTGTGGGAAGTGTTTCATAATTACAGCTTTCTTCATAGACAAGCAGGGAGGCACACAGTAAACATTTTATTCTTATTTAAATATTTTCTTTTAGTTGTTTTGTTTTTCTATATTATTCCCTACAGTCTAGAAACGTCAATTTATGTCTTTTTATTTACTGGTCATTGCTAATGGAATTTATTTTGTTATGTCATTCCCCCCTCTCTTCTCTTTCCAATACCAATGATGCAACCCTCTTGGCCTCTCTCTCACATTCATTGCCTCTTTTTCTCTAATTGTTTAACAAATACCAAGTGGTCATCCCTGAAATTATATACATACAAGTAATATTATGCAGGCTGGGAAGGTTGTATTTGTGTGTGTGTGTGTTCATCCCTGAAATTATACACATACAAGTAATATTATATGGACTGAGCAAGATGTATTTGTGTGTGTGCATGCATGTGTGTGTGTTGTTGTTCTTTTATTCTTTCAGGTCATCCTGCATAGACCACGTGTATCAGCCAGTGCTATGCACCTCACTGGACAATGTATTGAAGTTTGTTCTAGAGAGCACACTTCATTCCCCATCAATCCACTAATTCTGTTCTATCTGTTCCAGCATTTGTGAATCACAAAAATTTTTAGCTCTGCCTAAGTGATAGGCTCCACTGGGAATGTAAATGTGCTTGAGGACCCATGGAAACAGACTGCTGTGACATCCCAGCAAATCTCTGTGCTTTCCAGACTTCCAATCTTAGAGCCTTGTGCTTCAGTGCACCATACATATTGAAACATCTCTTCTGTACAAATATTACACCTGCTACCAGCCCTGAGGATAGCCCGATGTGAATATGAGGAGCAGATGATTATCTGATAAAACTGTAATAAAAGCAAGATATGTCAGCACAGTAAGAATTTTATTTAATGCCTTTAGGCATAAGAAATTAAATGAATATGCTTTGTTCTAGAATACAACAGAACTAGAAAGTATGTAGTTTTTCTAAAGATAGATTAACATCTAGACTATAGCTCATATTAGAATGCAAAATGTAAGCTATGTCCCTTATTTCCAAGTCCACAAACAGTTGGAAAACTCACCATATCATTGATGCCAAATATTGGCAACAAACATCACCTGAGATGATGAACAGCTCTATGCTGTATGTAAAAATAATATGGCATTTGAAATGCAAGCATAACAGGTTATAGTTGAGAAGGAATTAGTGTATAATACATTTATTGGTTATGTGAGGCTCCCCTGTCCATGAAGTAGCCACCTGGGGTTAACCTCATTGTACATATGAAGAAAGCAGTAAAACATCAACTAAATTGTGTCATATGTGTGTAGGAGCAAGTGCATCATTCTTAGAATGGTGGCTCTCAAGGTGCACCAGTGCCACCTGTCATCTTGACAGAGATGCAGATTCTGGGACCCAGCCAAGAACCACTGCACTGGAACCTCCTTAGGAAGGCAAGCACACTCTTTTGATAAGTTCTCCTGGTGAGTCTGATGTGCTCAAACTTGAGATCAGCAGACCTAGGGAAATAGTATTTGTAAAGATTCTCTCTATTTAGATGATAGAACTTTAACTGTTTCCCTCTTTTTCTAACAGTTTCTGATGGTATTATTTTAAAATTGATTCACCAGTTTTCTAATGTTCTTAATACTTAAATTTGTAACAATTTGATGACATACATTTCTGCTAATTTTTTTTACTGTTATATTTTCTTATCACCTGTTCTATTGGATAGTTTCCATTTTTTCTTAAAATTCCACAAAGAAAATAGAAAATTCAGCTTTTGGAGTTTTATTTTTAAATCATTTTTAAATGTAAAAGTCATCATAATCCTCTGAGTCTGAATAATGTTGTTTTCATATATGTTCCCTGGGCTGCCCTTTTGGCACTGGGCAGCCAATTGGCATGCTTTTCCCTGGGGAAGACCACCCCTTCCAAACTTTCCCCCACTGCCTATAGTTCTTTGTGTAGAGCTGAGGCCTCATGACTTTCCCTGTGCAGTTTGGGGTATTCATCAATGCCATCCTTGCTTTGCATTGAAGAGATCATGTTCTTAAGAATTTATGAGTGTAGCTTTTGATATTACAAGGAAACACAATCTCAGGGGAAACTTTTTGATCCTCCGGATTTTACAATCTTTCTGTCTCTTCTTCCATAGTATTCCCCTGAGCCTTAGATGGAGTAGTGTTTGCAGACCTATCTATTGTAGATATATCCACTGAGCTCCACAACTCTGCACTTTGGTTGTGTTTTCCATCTGTTGCAAATAGAAATTTCTTTGATGTTAAGGATTGTGCTGATTTAAGTAGATTAGAGATTATAGAGTCTCCTTCAATTAATTATGTCTTTGCTAGAATTGCATGCTAGATGGCCAGTACTAAGCATGGTTTCCCTCCAATTGAAAGGATTTTAAGGACAATTGAAGAGCTATTTGGTGACTGCCAAGGTATTTGTGCCACTAGTGCACCCTTAGTCTTAGTGTGTTGTGTTGATGGTTGATATGACTCATAGGCCTCAAGGCTGGGTAGGACTGTTGGTTGCCTCCGTCCTTTGGGAGCTTGCAGAGCATCTTCAAGTACTATGACAGGGAGGGGGCATTCTAGTCAGGTCCAGCTCAGGAGTCTCTATGCCTTGTTTCTAAAGATCATGGTATCTTCAACAATAGGGACTTACTTTCCACCTCTGGGGGTATCTAAGGGCAAAAGGGTTATGCTGTGTGTTTTGGGAGTCTCTTGGATAGCCCTAACCAACTATTCAAAAGAGGACTTCTAATACTGGGTGTTAGGGGTTTTGGTTAGTTGGGCTTTGGCTTTTCAAGAGAAGAACATCACCCCAGATGAGAAACATTTATTAACATTCTATTTCTATATCTACACACAGAATTATGTTCATTATAGGCTTTATATTTAGGCAATTAGTTAACTCCTGTGGCTTTTCCAGGCATCCTTATTATGCTTTTACCCATCTCACTCCTTCTATATTTATCTCCCCCTCCACTTCCGTTTTTCCCCTTTTAAATCAGTTGTATCCTGCCATTCCTCCTTCCACCCTTCGTACCTACTTCAATATTTACTTTCCTCTATACATATAGGCATGCAATAACAATTATGGGGAAGAGGATGCAAGAAATGGCCATGAATTTGTAGAAGAGAAGAAAGGGGTATATGGGAAGGTTTAGAGGGATGAAAGGGATAGAAGAAATGCAATTAAATTATAACCTTACAAATCAAATAAGAATTGAAATAAACAATAAGGTAATTATAAAGTTTTGAAATAAAGCTTGTGGAGAAATGGTTCTAGCTGTGGGTCATTGTGAAATCCTCCCCCAGGGCATGAAATGCTGAAACCTGAAAGAATTCCCTGTAAAACCAGATGGTATCCTACAAGATTCTGTGTAGAATCATCGTCATAATTGTTAGTGTTTTCAAGGAAGGGAAGTTTGTTTTAATCCACAAAACAATGAGTAATTTAGAACAAATTGTCTGATAATGACTTAAGCTCAAGTGAACCCTATACATTATTTTATGGCAGAAAAATCAGCCCTTGTGTCCAAAATGAAACACGACAGAAACATTTGATGTTAAAATGTAAAGGTAAGAAACCAAATTTATTCTCTCTTGATGTCCCAGTAAGAAACAGAAAAGCACAGTCGTATCCAAGACTATATTACCAATGGCTTGACAATTTTATGGCCCTTCAAGAGGTAACACTGGCTCCAAGCATGGAATATTGCTCTCAGAAGCCTGTGCTAACACTCTTCCTAGCACTAAATAGGACTGGTTTGAATGATATGTCCAGGTCAAACTTTAGTCTTTCCTGAACAGAAAATTCAAATGCAACCCTCATGACATTATTGTAACTAAGAAGACCATACACTTCTAGTTAAGTAGAATGTGTCTATATACAGTCCAAAAAAATAAGAGAAAAGCAGCAAATCAAATGTATTTGCTCCTCAGTTTGTCAAAGATCATAATTTGACTTTCTGTGATACTGTTCTTTGGAAGAAAGAGTTCGTTTTCTCATTTCCTATTCAGAAACAAAACTTTTGGCTGATTTTTTTTTTTTTTTTTTTTTTTTTTTTTTTTTTTTTGGCTTAGATCCAACTGTGGAAAAGGTTACCGAAAGTGAATCTCAGAATTTTGCTGATTTAGCCTTGGTCTTGAAGGCCTTTCACCCCTTTATTTTGATCATTTTTTTGATTTCTGATCATCCAAAGTAGACTAAATTATATTTCATTGTTGAATAAATGCCAAGATAAACTAAAGTTATTCATCGGTTTGGTAGAGATTGATGCCGTTAGCTTGGACAAAGTTCAAGATGAACCCAGGTAGCAATGCTAGGACAGCTTCACGTTTAACCAATGTTTTTCTCCCTTAAACATAACCATCGTACTCAATTCTCTAAATGGTTTAACAGGAGAATATGTATTTTTGAAAAGGATGAGTTGTTTCTTTTTACAAAGGAAAAAATATAGGTCATTTCTGCCAGTGCCATTTGGGTCGAAAATTCTAGAACATCGTCAGAGGAGAGAGGAGTCATTACTAGCCAGTGAAGTATGGCCTCAACCATAATGTGAAGCGTTTCTCTAAGGCAGTAAGACAGGGACAGGGGTCCCTGCTGTCAGTAAATGAACTCCACCATCACTTGGAATTGTGCTGGGTGGAGAGAGCTTTAATGACTTTTGATGCACTCCATCAGATCAAACAGTACACAGAGCCCTTGTAATGTTGCAGAGCTTATCTCATCTCACATTGCTGGGCAGAGAGCCTCATGGGAAGATATAGTACTAAGTAGGATCCCAACCAGAAGTGGTTCATGATCATCTGAAAAACATACATCTCAGTTTGGACATTGGTAAAAATAAGAGACACAGTTCCAGTTTGTTTTTTTTTTTCTTTATGGCACCCATTCTTTGAATTCCAGAGGATTATTTTCCCAAGAAAGCAATGAGACATCCGAGAGCCAGGGTACAAGTTCACATCCCATGCCTATGTGTGAAAGACAGCACTGTTCCTTGTACAAGTGGACATTAACATCCCGGCTGTTTCCAAAGGTGTTAAATTCCTTTCCAAAGTTCACAAATAAAGGAATAAGTTTCTTTCCCAAGCTCCTCTAATTTATGGCAATCATCTGTAATGATTTTCTCTCATTAGACTTTGTCTAAATTCTTAAGCATTAAACACTGAGTGAAGGGATTCCATTTATCCTTTCTAGTTCATAAAGTGAACTGCTTATATGAATGAAAAGAATCCTTTAAGTTTTAAAGAATGCCATCTGGTTCTGATATTCAAGAATTTGGAGAACAAGTCCATGTTTACTCTAGAATTTTGTCTTAATAACATCCCATCTGGACTAAATTTCCCATACTGGAATATCAACTAGTTTGTTTTACACTCTAATACTAAAGCCCCTCCTAGTTTTTTGATTACACGAGGCTTTTCTGAGAATAATCTTACAGTGCAGACTTGAAAATAGAAATAGATTCCAATTGAGGTCAGGCATCAGGGTCATGCTGAAAAATAGGATGCCCTCATTAAGATGCCTCTGGACTCTTGCAAGTAGGAATCCACCCGAGGTACAATATTTATTATGGAGATACAATGCGACACATGGCCTTTACAAGAACATGAAGAGCGATGTCAGATCTGAAGGCACTCCTAGAAGTTTTTCTTAACTCTGCCTCTACATTCTCTTCCTTCTCTTCCAAGGCCTATACATGTGTGCTTCACATAAGCTCAGCTTATTCATCTATACAGGTCCTTCTCTATATGATGGCAGTTTGGAGTTGTTCAGTAAATTAACAGCTCAAGTCCTAGAGATAGTTTCTTCAAAATTTCAAGAGAAATGGTGGATTGACTGTCCTTAGATGAATGGGTCACTTTAGTTCTTCTTTTTGATGAGTGACCTATCTCCTGTCAATAAATCATGATAAGGAATCTGTATGGGTCACTTGATGAATGAGACTCTCACTGTAAACAATATTATATTTATTTAACTTTCATGCCATTGGGCACATGTGGAAATCAGATGGCAGTCTGCAAGAGCTGTACCTGTGGGTACAACTTCCTTGCAACATGTGGGACCCAGGAATCAAACTCAGGTCATCAGGGTCAATGAAAACAGCTTTTACACCCAAACCACCTTGCCTTCTGTGGGCTTGGCACCTTCAGGAACCAAGAATAGGTGATTTTCCAGAAATTTCTGTGGTGCCAAGCAGACATTGAAACACATTCAGTAGAAAAGAGATCTGAATTCCTTGGAGATAGCATCTAGTGTTTCAGAAATCATTTTCCTTTGGTCTAAGTTTTTTTTTTTTTTTTTAATTGTACTGAGGTATTTTCACAGGTCTTTTGTCTCAAAAGACAGTGAGATAACATGATATCACTGTTGACTTTGTAGGTTTTCAAATGAAAATTGGTATGAACTAACAATCATCTAGCTGTGAAATGCTTGTTGTGATACTACAGATTCAGACAAATTTAACTCTCTCTTTCTCCCTTTCACAAACACACACACACACACACACACACACACACACACACACACATTTTTCAAGTGTATTCTAAGTATCCCATTTTGCTGTAAAGTATTTGTATATCAAAGATACCCGCTGCTCCTTGAGAAATCATCTCCATTCCCCTATTAAAGTACAAGACAGCACTCTTCTGTATTTCTCTGATGTATTAAAACATGGCCCTTATTAAAAGTCTATGTGCTAAGTTTTTCTTTTTAAAAAAGCTTCACAGAGGTTCTGCTCAAGCACATTGTTTCATACATTGTTCTGATCTTCTTTTAGAATCCTGGATGCTTACTCTATAGGAGTTTACAGTAGGCACATGCCTCTAGAAATCACTCCCCTGTATCCATACCTCTGCTGTGAACTTTTCTTTATTACCTTTCACTTGTCAAGGGAAAAGCATTGAATCAAAACCACTTGGCAGTGTGTCAGCTTGTGGAACCATGCCCAACTATAAAGGTATGAGTGTTTACTGTATCAAACACAGAGGCAGTAAAAACATGCCTGGTACTCAGTGACCTCAACAGAAAGACATAAAACTTCACAATGTTGTGTAAGATAAAATGTACTTTAAATAAATGTAGGCATCTGCCAGGTTCTCTAGTAAATACCATTATGTGGCAAGAAATACTGCATTTAGATTGTCATGGAAATTTTAGCTAGCTAAACACTAGCTACCAGATCAGTTCTTTAGAAGCATCAGAGTAAAGGGGAGAATATTTAATTCATAACCAAATGGCTCCAAAGTGGATTGAGATCAATTTAAAATAGTTTTTGCCCAGGTTCAAGGGAAGCTCATGATCAGAAGGATGCAGGAAAAAATTAGTTATTGCACACACACACACACACACACACACACACACACACACACACACTAAATTTTAAGAAAATAAAGGAAATACATCCTCTAAATAAGTGAAACCAAGTTCAAGTGGCAGAGGAGTAGTTGTGAATTTTATAGGTGAAGGTTGCTATGAAGAGCCCATTAGCTATGCTCTGGTAAGTTATAGACATAAGGCACACACAATTTAAGTACTTATTCTGATATGCCAGTTTAGAGTCTTAACCTTCACAAGTCCCAGAGCTGTAGGTATCCTTAACCTATTCCACCCAATCACATTATTTTCCTCTTGCTTAACTTTATTATAAAAATATGTAAATCATGTAACTTTAATGAGAAAGCAACCAGAGCTTAATTTCCCACTGACAATTAACTTTTTAAATTTTTAACATAAACTACGCTTGCTGTCATCTGCACTTCTAGACCTACCAGAGACACTTTTTGCTCCTCAGAGTGACCTAGGCACTGCGTCTTCTGTCTTACTCCAGGAAGGATGTCAGGTGCTGCTGACCTACCCCAGATGATCAGGACTTAGGAGTCAATTAGCTCCTGCCAAACAGTCACCAGCATCTGAGATCTGATTGGAACTTTGCTCAAGCACAATGGTAGGGCTATCTCTTGCCTTTAAACTGATTATGTAGCTCCCTTATACTTAAGAGGCATTTCTTTCCATGTTATTTGATCTAATTATTGCCAAAGAAGGTAATATAGTCTGCATTTTAATTCCGTAAATGTGGTATGCTATTTGTAAAATCATAAATAGTGATGAAAACATGTAAGGTGAAAACCACATGTCACCCCTACTCAGACATCTGTGCCTCACTCACCTGCCAGCTCAGAGACAACCCCCCATGACTGGTGTTCTCAGTATCATGGCCTTGGTGTATTTTTCTTCACAACCTTTTAAAATTGACTTCATTTCCCCCTATATATTAGATATTTTTCTACATCTAAATCATTTGTATTGTCCAGAACCAATATCAGTGTTCCAAATGAAATTGATTAGGCCTTAGCAGCTACATTCCCTTCAAGAGCTGTTGTGTAGGTTAACTAGCTTTCTGAACATTTAGTTACTAGATTTTGACTATCATTCTTTTCATATCTATGACAGTGCAGTGCTTGGAAGCCATATCCCTTGGTTAAATTTAGGAACTTTAAAATTTTGGTAGGCACCATAAAAATCTCACGAAATGGAGCACTTAGTGCCACTGACTTTATTTACTCAAGAAACTGAGTCTTAAAAGTTAAAGATGTATTTCAGAGGATCTAAGGTTGATAATCAGAGTTGCAAATCAAGGATTTGCTATCAGCTTCATCTGACTCCAAGCTTCATCACGTTCACCTGGTTTCATGACTTCCTAAAACCTCTGAAGATGGGAAGTGGAGCAAATAGCCTTTACATTGTTAGAATAGCAGAGTCTGGTGCTAGGATGGGCAATGCAAAGTTTCAGGATTAGAAAAACAATGGATCAATCACTCCTTTGCACAAACCTGGATTCTACAGATGTTTAAATATAGTGGAATGCATTCAATCACTTATCGGATAACACCTGAACCTCTCTTCACTGCGTAACGTGAGAAAATGCCAGCAAAATGTATCCTAAGATACAGTGACATAGTTTTTTACCTCTTGATGAAAATGAAAAATGTTAACCAAATCATGGTGAGAATAGGGTGAAACTGTGACTAGTCAGTATAAACATGTCAGTAATATGTAGGCTTAAAATAAGTTTTTTTTATATAGGAAAGTCAGGCTAGGATTCTTAGGGGTAAACGCTCACTGAGCTAAACTCCATTCAGGGTGGGAGTAACAAGAGAAAGAAGATAATACAACAAATCCAAGGATTTCCAGGCACAGGTCTGAAAGTTCCAGAGACTGAACAGTTCCAGCTCCATGGGGGCTGAGGAGAAGTGTACAGAAAACATAAGCAGAATCTATATCCTGTAGGGCCTCATTAGTCTAGGAAGACAGCGTTATCATTAATAAAATGGGAGTCATCAAAAGACCTTCAGGAAGGTACAAATCACTACAGCAGCAGAGTAGGAAATGATTATTTGGCTCCCAGCAGAAATGCTCCTCAGTTTATGGAATATGCAACAATATGCAACTGAAAGCAACTTCTCTGAGAAGAAACTCCACGTCCTTAAAGACCACACCTGAAGATGGCTAAGATCTCTTTTTCTCTTTATCTGTCTGTCTGCCCTCCCCCTCCCCCCATCTGTCTATCTAAAAGAAGCTAATTAAAAAATCTTGGTTAAACATGAAATGCCAGTGAAAATAATCACAACCATGATTAGGGGATAAAAGGGTTAAATTATCACACTTCCTAAATCAACTCAGCAGGAAATGCAACATCAAATTAAAGTTAACTGACTGCCTCTAGAAGCCACTTGTGGAGGCACAGTTTTGGAAGAAGCCACTTCAACTAAGAGAGGGTGGAAGATGGTTCAGAGCAGAGACTATGTCCCTAGTCCCATGTTCCTAGGCTCTATATGTGTTCTGAGCATCCTGAACTACTGAAAAGTGAAGTTTTCAAAAGGAAGATAAAAATAATACTCTTAGGCTAAACATACTACTCCAGCCCTTCAAACATCTGGAAGAATATCCCAGACATATGCACAAACTTCTGGAATGCTAACATGGGGACCAAAGAATGTGTGATCTCAACACCTGGCATGGTGGAGTTGCAAGAACAAATCACAAGACTCTGGCTTTCTCTGTGTACCACAGGAGGGCTCAGAGAAACTCTTTCCATCTGCTCCAGGATTATGGTTACTCTGAAGGAGAGCTGCCCAGAGATATTCATGAAAAGAATTCAACTGCCACAGTCTTCAAGACACATATTGCATTTCTTGGTGAGGCAGCCATGCCATTTTCCTAATCCCTCATGTTCCAGTGGCCACAGAGCATATCTCCATTGACACTATGCTATACCTCTTGATTACTGTACCCTTCCCCCAGGCCTGAGCAGGCCTGCAAAGTCATTTACCACAATAGACCAAGCAACAGTAGGACCTAGGAGATGCATTGCATTACCAACCTTGGCACCTTGGAGCCTGCTACCTGAGCTAAGAATGGACTGCCTACTGAGCTAGCCTTAACACCTTCCCAGACTGCTATCTCCTTGCCCAGCCCCTAGGCTGAACGGAGAAGAGACTGGGGGGGGGCGGGTTCCCCTTTATATGTGAAAGAAAATTATTAAACTTCGGGCCTTGATCAGAATACTTTCTCTTGGCCCCACGTTTCTCTCACCCTCCATTCCCGTTCATTCCTAGGCTTCCTCTCAGGAGAGCCCAGTTACTCGTGGCTGCAGGCAGCTACAGATTCATACACCTTTCTTTATATGATATTCTTCCACTGCGGTGGTCCACTTTGTCTTTTAGCATCAAGTTCTAATGTCTTGTCAGGGAACAACACAACATTTTGGGGGAACTAGTAACAAATCAAGCATTTGAGATTTAACAGTGAATATTTTTTGTCAACCTGGAAGCCAACATACCTTTTCTATTAATCAAAGTTAAATGTGGTAAAATGGGTGAGTGAGATGGCTCAGCACCAGAAGAAGTTGCCAAAAAAACTGAGACCCTGAGTTTGAGTTTGATCTTAGAGACCTGTGTGGTATAGAAGAAGAGAACTATTCCCTGTAAGTTGTCTCCTAACTACAACACCCATTCTGTAGCATGTATGTGTGTCTGTGTCGCTCTCTCTGATGTTGTGTGTGTGTATCTGTGTCTCTCTGAATGTTTTCTCTGTGTGTGTATGTGTGTGTATGCATGTGTGTATGTATTGTATGTGTCTAAGTGTTGTGTGTGTCTGTATGCATGTGTGTGCCTGTGTGTGTTACCTATGATCCAATATATATGGAGTAGAAAAGCAACTTGTAGAGTCAGGTCTCTTTCTATCATGTAGTTTCTAGAGATTGAACACAGATCAACAGGCCTTGGCGACAAGTCTTTTTAACCTCTGAACAATCTCACTGGCTCCATATGCAGTCTTGTTAAAACTATAGGAGTGATATTTTTAATAAGCCTTCCTATCAGTCATTTCTGTTAAGATAATTTTCATTATTTAAGATATAAACAAATCCTAGATGTCCTCAAATTTAATATTAATGAGTCCATCCAGTCTCTGCAAGATTGTTTATGTACTGATCCAGACTAAAGTTCTAATCAAGTTGACATAAATAATTGCATTGTTTTAACCATTCAAATAACCAAAGATCTACTAAAGAAGATTATCATTCAGCTCAAATCCCTCCTCTTCATTGATAAGACATCATGGATAACTTACTAAATTTCAGATACACATTTTCATATTCCAATAATATATAGCTGGAAGCATTGTTAAAAGTAATGGATATGAAACGTTACTGTAGGTCTTTGATCATAATAAATCTGTGTAAATTCAAGTGATCAACTTTTTCTTTGTAAAAGAAAACATATTTTATGTTTATATTTATTATATTTATTTATATATATTGTGTCAAAATTTATTTCTGTTTCTTAGATATTTTAGTATAAGAAATGCCTCATTCCCCCTTTTAAAATACTTACTTGGTGCTCAGCAACTGTTACTCTGTTGTGGCACATTTAGGAGGTTCAGCCTTGCTGGAGGAAGTAAGTCACTGGGGTGGACTTTATGGGTATAGCCTCGACTCACTTCCTGTTTATTCTTCCTACTTCCCATGTGTGACTGGGATGTGATCCATTGGCTTTCTGTCTCTTCTCCCATGACTTCTTTACATTATGGACATTCAATCCTCAGAATCCATAAACCAGAATTAACTCTTCTTTCTATAAGCTGCTTTTTGTTGTTGTATTTAATTATAGTGACAGAAAAGAAACCAGCACAGAGTAAAAGAATTCTGTTTCTCTGACCCTTTTCTTAGAAATGGAAACTTTGATCAATTTCTATGTTATAGTAATACTTTTGTAATCTGTAAATGCTAAACACAGGATTTTTTTCCCTAAATCAGCTAGCTATTTTCATAAAAATTAAATTGCTAATATATCAGTCCATAGCTTTCTTCATCTAAAATGAAATCCCCAATATGTGAAGAGAATATTTAAATCCTGTATCACAATATTAATAGGAAGCTATCACATACGGTAAATGAAAATTATTATATAAATGCAATTTCTACTTCAGAAACAGAAAAATTCTCCAAGAAAAGATTTAAAGGGGAAAATATGCTAAAATGGTCTTATTTTTTTCCTTGAGGAAATAAAACATATTAAGCAAGTTAATCAGCAAATATGAGTTTCTAGGAGACTTTTAAAACATAACTATATTTAATAAAATAAGTAATAGTTTAGTGTGTGATATGGATCACTTATGTTCCCCAAATTTGCTTAGTTGGAATTCCATAACGTGACGGTGGGCTAGATCGTGGAGCCTTTGGGAGGGATGATTCAATCCCAAGGTAGCCACCACATGAATGGGATTTCTGCTTTTATAAAAGAAACTCCAGCTTGGACAAACAGCCCATTCCACCACACAAAGACACTGCAAGAAGGGACCAACTCTCTGAAAGGAGATGTCAGCAGATGGTGGACTTGTCGGCACCTTGATCATCAGGGACCTGGTGAGAAGTACATTTCTGTTTATAAACTCTGCAGTTTATGGAATTTTTATAACAGCAAAGACAGACCAAAATAGTATACACATCCCCTTTCATATATTTTAAACCAAAGTTTCTTCTTCCTATTTTTGTCACTAATGCTGAATGTATAGTTGTTTTATATTTAATGTGAGAGTGAAGGAAGGGAGTAAAGAATGGAAAGTAATATCATAGCTCAAATGGGCCTCATGGATTATTTCCAAGGTAGATGATTTCACTGGCTCAGATTCTGCCCACCTCAGGCCTCTCTATAATTTCAACCATATGTGGGCCTCTTAAGTCCTACTCTTGTAATAAACACAGTGGTGAGACAGGGTTTGCATTTTACTTGAGAGTCCACATACTTCTGTGACAAGTGACTTCATTCTTTTAAGTAGCTAAGAAGCAGTTTATGAAAGTGTCAGAAGCCACTGTAGATGGAAAACAAAAGGAAAGAAAAGCTGTGTTTGTGTATCTAATAACTTTTGCAGTCCCAACAAAGTATAGCCTATTGTATCACAGGGAAAATTTTCTCAATCACAAATGCAAACAACCTTGATATCTAAAATTACTATTTACTAAATCTCTGAACAAGGGACTGCCAAGGCTAGACCATGATGACTGACTAGAAAGGGTAAAGACAAGACTGACGAGGAACTGAGGGTGGAAGATGCTATCACAGAATGTTTGGCACTGTGGCTCTAGACATAAGAAGACACCATTTGCCAGGCTCCTCTATAGTTCCAGTGATCATGTTGAGGATGCCTGAACTAAGACAGAAGACCTGAAATCTAGACTGTCTCATTACATTATTATCTCTTTCAATGTGTACCCAAACCTAACACCTGTAGAGCTATGTTTGGCTGTAGAGAGGCCTTTAACAGCATAGGTGTATTTTCTTTATTTTCAAGCTTATTTGCTTATCTTCAGGCTTATTTGCTGTCTTACTATACATTTGGGTCCTATGATAGCTTTATCATCTCAAGTGTTCTGGCTAGGTGACTATAGTCATCTGAGGGGAAGGAACTCAACTGAGAAATTGTCCCTGTAAGATCTAACTTTAGGCAAGCCTATCAGGCATTTGGTTTGGTTTATCTTGTTTTGGGCTGGGTTTTGCTTTTTCAAGACATGTTTTTTTCTTTGTGTAACAGCCCTGGCTATCCTGGAACTTGCTTTGTAAACCAGGCTGGCCTTGAACTCATACCAATCCAATTGTATGTGCCTTCCCAGTGCTGGGATTAAAGGCATGTGCCACTACATTTGGCTGAGAGAAACTTTTCTTAATATGGGCAGATCCAGCCCATTATGGGTGGTGCCACCCCTGGGCTGGTGGCCCTGGATGTTATAAGAAAACAGGCTGAGCAAGCAGTGAGGAAAAGAACAGTAAACCACACTCTTCCAGGGCTTCTGCCTCCAAGTTCCTCCAGGGTTTGAGTTCCTGCCTTGGCTTCCCTAAACGGACTATGATTATGGATATTTAAGCCAAATAAATACTTTGCTCCCCAAGTTACTTTAGCTATAGTGCTACATCAAAACAGTAGTAACCCTAACTAAGACACCAAGAAGACATTTTCAATATGGGCAGAGAGAAGAAAATTCCCAAATCCTAGTGCTAGTCACCATACTCTTTCTCTTATTTCAGTGATGTCCTCAGAAGGAAAGGAATGAAATAAATTACACTCTATCAATAGCCAGGCCTTACTGCCTCAATTCATTCTTCAATATAGTATTTGAACTATGTTTGTGAGCCAACATATTTTTAATCCATTAATCCTACTTCTGAAGTTTTATTCTAGGAAATAACTGTATATGTATTATGAAGCTATAATATCTCTCTTGAAATACTGTATTTGTAGTAGGAAAATTTTATCATGGAGATAGTCATGGAAGGAAATAGAAGTTTTATGTTTTATGCTTTAACTTAAAAATAAAAATAAATCCATATGAACATAGAAGAAGGAAAATGTATTTATGAAACAGACAAATGAAACTAATCAGCCCTTAAAGAAATGAAGTAAAGACTGGAAAGAAAGGTTAAGGCTTTTAAGAAAGGTAGAAATGAAATATTTCAGACATGGGCATAATTAGAGCATCCTTACAGAGTTCAGACGGGAGTGTGTGGACCTATGAAACCACTCAGGTCAGAGGAGACACTGTTGATCCATGCTCTATTTGGAAATCAAGTTTCAATTTAGGCCTGCTGGAAAAAAAAGATATACCACTTAATCTGAAATAAATTAGACTTTGCAGTAGACAAAGGAATGGCAGTGGGAACATATTGTCTGCTTCTCCTGCTTTGCCAGAGGAAAGTGTAGAAGAAGAAATGAAGAAGAAAACCATTGGGGTTCCCGCTCTGCTGCTGATGGCTGGACTGTTCGTAGACACCTCTGGCTGGATCAGATTACTATCTTCCTTTTATTATTAGCTTATCCAAAGGGATTGAATTACTGTTGGCTATTTTCTTGTTTGAAAGACAAGTTCAACTTGCACATCAATGCAGAGGACATAGTAGAGAAAAAATAGCTTTCACTTATTAATATTCTTTATTTTGGAGAATACATTTACTTTAGTGACTTACATTCTTACTATGGCTGCAGCAGCTGCAAAACAAAGAACTTGTACAAACATTGACTTTTGCCTTCACCCTCCAACCTGAAGAAGTCACTATTAACTAAGGATCTGGGTGACACAGGCTGAATGTCCCTTATACTGAATGCTTAAGGACAGAAGTGTTTTTCATTTTGGAGTTTAGGGGTTTGAGAAAATTTGTATGGCAGATCCCTATTGGCATATATCAACCAAGAAAGCATTTCAGATGTCAGATTTATGGGTTAGGGTATAACTTATAATGCTGCTTTATAATTCTCAGAATGGATACAATGGAGACTTATCTTCATTAATTTGAACACCTTAGAAATATCATGGACTTGGATGGCTTATATAATAATGTAGACATAATTGTAATCTTAGTTATTTGAGAATTTTACAGTAGTAATTATCACTGTGATAAAGAAAACTGACATAAAATTCTGTCACAGAAAGAAATCCTTGTCTTCTCACATTATCATTTGTTGGACGACTAAGTGGTCAGCTACATTCAATACGTCCTGTATTGTTATAAAACTATGAAAATTTCAAAGCAAATTTATTTGTCAAACTTCATTGGTTCTATTCATCCCCACTAACACAAGTACATCCTCTAACTTTGAAATTAAATCTATTTTTATCCATGTATATTTTCTCTTCTCACCAGAAGCTGTACTAAATAAGATAATTCACTGGAGAAGTGAAGATAATTAAATTAAGATTATTATTTACAAATACTATACTACAGGTGCTTTCTCCATAAATGTAAGTCTCAACATGGGAAAACTATTGCTTCTCTGTTCTGAATGTACTGTCCCCTCGTCTACTTTTACTGATTGTAAATTTCAGGACACACCGTTCTTACTTCACCCATTTGAAATCTTTCTTATATATTTTAATCTGCACAAGCTTTTAGGACTTTTATTTTGTGTGCCTTATTCTAAGCTCTCCAGTATAAACTCTTCTGCACAAATAGAGATCTCCAGAAAACTGAATAAGAACTTTGACTTTCTTGTGGCTTTCCACCCATTCATTTCTCACGATGGCAGACTGTTCATAACTGATACCAAGACAGATAATCTAGAGCTCTGGTTTAATGGTAATCGCTGCCTCGATCCCTCCTATAATATGTGGTAATTTTGTGCATATTTTAAGCTTCCCTATCTTCTATGCTAGGTATAAAGATGGGTCTTCAGTGATCTCCCTTTTTCTTGGCAAGATCTACAAAACACACACTCCAGCATCTTATTAGCCATCCACTGCTTTGTAACAAATGGACACACGCAAAGCAATGTTCATTTATGATGTTGCAGCTTTTCTGATTCAGAAATCGGCTGAGTCATTCTGAGTTCTTTGTTCCAAGTCAAGTGAGACAAGAATCGAAGTAACAGCGAGGATAGACATTGTCTGGCATGTCTTAATGAAGAACTCACTTCCAAGTTCAAGGCAATCAGTTGTGTTCATGGCTATGGGATTGGAGTCCCTTTCCTAGCTAGCAGGGAGTCTGGCTCAGCTCCACAAGGGTGCTAAGGGTGCTTGGGATTCTTCTCAGTATGTTTCTCTCTTTTCAACCACACAGACAGCAAGGCAAATCATTGTACTTCAAATCTTGTCTCTTCCCTTTGCTTCTCTCTTTACTAAAGTTCCTGCCTTTATCCAGTGTGGTTGAAAGTTTGCTGGCTTTAACAAGGCCTATATGATTGAATGAGGCTAATCAGATAATCCACTTTAGTATCTACCATTCATATAATAAAATAATCACAGAAGTGGAGCCACATCATAACCATGGGATTAAGAGGTCTGGGATCTTAGGAGCCATTCTTAGAAATTCTGCCTGCTGCACAGACTCAAATATCACTTCAGAGTTGCGTTGGTGCCCATGAATTCACCTCTTCCTCTGATTTTTTTTTCTCAATTTCACTATTTGAATCGATGTCCATACTTTAGTTTCATAGCTTCTCTTCAAAGCATTCATCACACTAGTATACTGTCTTCTGATTAACTATCATTCTAAACAAACTATAAACATGAGACTTTGTGTGTGGGTCTGTACTGAGCAACATCATGGATGTGCCTTTCAGAAATACATTACATATGCCTTTAAAGATGAAGAAAAATAACTATTCTTATATAGCAGTAGTGTAAATTTATTACTAAGTTTTAAAAATGAGTACTCTGTGTGCATAGGTAAAAAGCACTAGTGTTGAGTTAGGTATGGTGGCACATAGCTTTAATCCAGATGGATCTCTGTGAGTTTGAGGCCAGCCTGGTCTACATAGCAAATTCTAGGACAGCCAGAGATACATAGTGAGACCCTTTCTCAAAACTTAAAACAAAACAAGCAAACAACCCTACTAGTAGTGTTAAAATTGTAGTGAACTATGAGATTTTAATCAGCTACAATACCTGAAATTTAGAAGAATGTAAGGAGTGAACCTTTGGAGAGAATCACTTAAGTAGTACTTCAGGAAAAAAATTCCAAACAATAAAAGAATATATCTCCCACTTTTTATTATACCTTTGACACACACACACACACACACACGCACATGCACACACACACACACACACACAGTATGTGTGTAAGTATGACAATATACTTGATATCTATATATCAAGGTTTGCATTCAAATGGTGATTCAGGGATGCCCAGGAGAACTGAAAACAAAATAGATATGTGTAAATAGTAAATCATTATTTGAAAGTCTATCTGCCCAAGCCTAAAGCTAACCCCAGATGCAGATGTACAATCTCTACCACAGAAAAATTACTCATAAGTCATAAAATACAGTCTGTAGGCATAGGGATTTTATTTTATGTAAATAGAAGCACATCATTGAATTCTCAATAACTCCTGAATTCCAGTGTGTTAAAATTCCAATAGCCCTTGATTTATCCTGCAGATTAACAGTCACGTGGTTGCTCTTTTATATTTGAATTTTCTATAAATTTCTATAATCATGTCATTTTAATTTATATAATTGATTTGGTTCAAAAGCAACACAGGAGTATGTTGGTTATCCCAACAATGAAAGTGTGTGCACTGCTTGTCAGTGTCCTCAAAGAAAACATGCTGAATAAAAGTTGAAGACACTATGTTCATAGAAGCTTTATTCATAATAGCCAGAAACTGGAAACAACCTAGATGTCCCTCAACTGAAGAATAGATACAGAAAATGTGGTACATCTATACAATGAAATACTATTCAGGTTTTAAAAACAAAGACATCAGGAAGATCAGTACAGTCAGCTAATCTGGACCCTTCAAGCTCTTGGAGACTGAACCACCAACCAAAGAGCATTCATGGGCTGTACGAAGGCCTCACTGGACATATGTAGCAGATGTGCAGCTTAGTCTTCATGCGGGTCCAGAACTACTGAAGCAGGGCACCATACCACAAAACTGATGCCTGTACATTAGATATGTTCTTCTAGGTGGGCTGCCTTGTCTGGCTTCAGTGGGAGAGGATGAGCCTGTCCTCAAAGAGAATCGATGTGCCAAGGTGGGATACCCAGCGAGGGGCCCACCCTCTGAGAGGAGAAGGGGATAGCGAAAGGATTTTTGGAGATGATGAGCAGGAGTACACTGTGCAGGGCAGTGATCAGGATATAAAGTGAATTAAAAAAATGTTGAAGATACTTTAAACATGCAAAGTAAGTAAGCCATTCTCTTCTTCCATGTAAACTCAGGTAATACTTTTAGAGGTAAATTTTTTTTTCTTTTATAAAAGAAGTTGGCACATGGATGATTCAATTACAGATTCAGTAATAGAAGTGAACATAAGAAAGCATACTTCACCGCCACTGCACACAATTAAACTAAGCATCTTCAGGGGATGCGAAGCTTAAGTTTCACCCACCCCCTCTTCAACGTGACCATCTGCTTGGACATTGTTTTCTAGTTTTTAAATTATAACAGTAAAAAAAAAAAAACAGTTGCTTGAATTTTATTTATTTATTTTTTGGTGTGTTATAAGACAGATAATGATAATAATTTTCTTCTCATGTCTATAAGTTGTAAAGCCGTGAAGTATTTTGGGGAACTATTATTACAGTAATCGTACACGCAGTAAACATATTTTCTACTAAGCATATATATTTTAATGAATGCTAAGACAGTTGAAATACACACACCATTGGGAATAATTATTTTTTTCCCCACTTTGGAACTACTTTTACCCTTAAAAGTCAGCTTACAAACCTTTCTTGGTAGCTCTTCGCCATAGTCTTACGCCTTTTCCCTTACTTCTTGCCAATCATTTTAAATGATGATTGGTGATGTTGATAATGAACCTTAGAAGACTTACAGCATGCTATGCTACGCTATGCTATGGCTTGTTCTAAGCAATTTGCATAAATAATCCTCACAAACTTCCCATATTATTTATCTACTTTACTGGTGAGTAAATGCAGTCAGCAATGGTAAAGTGACCAGGAAGCCAGCAAGTGGAAAATCTGTTACTGCAATCTACCCAACCTGGTTTGAGAACACAAATTCTTGGTCATTCATTCTACCATAGAACTGTAGCTGTTTTACTGCTTAGAAAACACGATTGTTCTAGCTTCATATCTGCCACTGTGATAAAATATTCTGACCAAATATTCTGATTCCAGGTTACAATTGACCATTCTGGGGAAGCCAAGACAGGAACCCCAGCAGCTAGTCACACCATACCCATCGTCAAGAACAGGGAGAAGAAAGCGCACTCATGGTACCAGCTTGCTTCCTTCTAGCTTTCTTCTATCCTTTATAGTTTAGGACCTAGGAGATGATGCTTTTCATAATGGGCTAGGTCTTCATACAATCATTAGTAATCAAGATAATCCCCCACAGGCATGTGCACAGACCAACCTAATCTAGGTAATCCCTCATTCAGAGTCTTTCTCGACACTGTGGCAAGTTATCATTTAAAATTAACCATCACAGGGATTCTTCTCATTTATAGGTTTCTAGTATTGTTTTCTAAGCTCTATAGGATGATTTATGTAAATACATAACTACTCTGTCTAGTGCAAAGCAATACTGACTATTTCTTCTCTTACCAAATACAGTTATTTTCATTGAGTACTTCATTTATGATGGGTCAACATACTCATCCTGTAAATGTTTACTGATCAACTACTATGTGTTAACATCCCAAGACCAGCTCTAAATGGCAGAAGGACAGTTCTACCTCAGGGTCTTTGCACTTACTATGCCCTCTGTCTGGAAGGTCCTTCTGTGTAAAATTGTAAAGCTTGTTTCTTCTCTTTATTGTTTTTCCCCAAAGCTGTGTCATTAGAGAACCCCTACAATAACAGCTTAGTTTAGAAGGGATGCTATTTTCTGTCTCTATTTGAGGTTTTCTATACATATTCACAATCCTGCCAACTACGAAAAAAAAAAAATGGGTCGCCAGGGATAACAGTTCTATAAAGTTTTTATTACACTGAGAAAAAAAAAAAAAGGAATAGGAATAGAAAAAGATGGAGAGAAGAATAGCCAAATGTAAACAAGAATGAATTTTCTATCGACTCTTGTGTCATACAAGAATGTAACAATCTCCAGCCTGAACCGTCTCCCTCCTCTGCATACATCAGAGAACTCCACAAGTTCACTCCTTTGCCGTTATTCGTCTATATATCTTGCCACTTAATTTCCACACCTGTTTTGATCCACCCAATGAAAAAAGTATATGGCCTGCATAAAGACAAGCTTTATTTTAAAATAAAAAAACATCACTCAATAAATATAGTTCAGTAACATCATAAGTGGTAGTAGCAATTATTTGTAATTTATCATCCAATGACCTTAGACAAATTATTAAAGATTTGCATTTGTGGTTTCCTCAAATATGATATTAATTACTAACAAATGTTCTTTGAGCTTCTTTCTGAAAAGATTATGAATTTATACTAGTCCTTTCCCTTTCTTGGGATTCTAGTTCAATGCATGTCTAACTGCACTGAAGTATTCATAACAACTTTTTTTCCCATGAAAATGGTAGTCTTGTCCTCTGTTAGCTTTTAAGACTGACCATGGCTTTGTAACTTTTATACAATAAAAAGAATAGAGGAGTGGTATCTGTCACTTAAAGGCAGAATCTTTCAAAGTTCAAGTCATAGACTTTTATGTCATATATATGGGTTTTATACATGTGTGTTCATATGGATGTGTGAACCTGTGCATACTAACACAATGTACAGTTGTACCCATGCATGTGGGATAAACAGAGGTCCATATCAGGTACCTACCTCAACTGTCTTCCACCTTACTGAACCTGGAGATCATCAGCTCAACTTACTTTACTAGTCTGTGAGTTCCAGAGATCCTCCTGCTTCTGTAGTTCTGAGTTCCCAGACCTAGGTGTTAACAGCTGTGTATCAAATCCCAGCTTTGGAATGGATGCTGAGATTTTAAACTCAGGTCTCTATTCTCACATGGCAAGAATTTTACTGACAAAGCCATCTCCCCACATTTGAAAACATGTATCTGGGGGCTCATCAAAGCTGCTTTGTACATGATTGCATGCTGCAGAGGTACCTAGTCATAGTGGACATGCAAAGTGACTAAGAACAAATTTGTGATTTAGTAATTCATTGGCAATTGATGAGTATATCATTGCTGCTGTGTTTGGCAGCCCACACTTGCAATCCCAGTACTTTAGAGGCTAAAGTAAGAGTACCAAATAAGTTTGATGTCAGCCTGGGCCACATGGCTAGACTTTATCACAAGGATAGGAATAGTAAAGCAAACATGGCATCATTTATGTTCTGCAGACATACCTTTGTGCAGGATTTGAGTCCATCCAGTCAAAACTTACTTGGATCCTGACTTGCATCATTCCCTGGATCCTAAATACCAGCTGTTTAGCATGATGCTAGAATACCTTGAAACAAATAGTATGAAAATGTAAAATGTCAAGTGGATTATGAAACCTGGATAATCTGTGTTTGTTCTGTGTTTCTGTGCCCATTCCAAGGCTTTTTAAAAATGATACTATAATGGAAGTTAATCACATATTTGTATTTTTAAACCAGCATTTGGTTTATAGGGGATAGGGAATATTCGAGGCCTAAATTCTGCTCTTTAAACACTAGGGACAATTTTAGGCACATAAAATCTCTTGAATATATTCTGAATAGAGTTCTAAAGCAGTTGACTACACAGGACCAGACTATAGACAAAGTTTTGAAATGTAGCATGTTTTGTTCTTTTTGTTTAT
Organism: Arvicanthis niloticus; assembly: GCF_011762505.2. NCBI lineage: Eukaryota > Metazoa > Chordata > Mammalia > Rodentia > Muridae > Arvicanthis > Arvicanthis niloticus. Next base: position 138,883,509 of record NC_047658.1, read on the forward strand.
ATAATAATAGAGAATGCCACTCCAAGTAAGACTCCTAGACTTGTCAGGCCAGTCTCCTTGTTTCTAAATATTATGAATGAATAGTCAAAATTCTACAAATATTCCATGACACACGAACAATGACCTAACTGGTGACTTACTTTTTCTTTCTTTAAAAGTTTCCATATAATAAATTTTAATCATATTTTCCCTTTACAAGCTCCTCCCAAATACTCCCTCCCTCCCTAACTCATGACATGTTCTTTCACAAAACCAAAACAAAAAATGAACTAGAAACAAAAGTAACAAGTGCATGTGCATGCACACACACACACACACACACACACACACACACACAACCATCATAGAGTCAACTTTGTGTTGGCCCAATAAATACTCCTGAGCATGAAGCCTCCTCTGGAATGTGGTTAATCCACCTAGGTCCACTTGATTAGAGAAAATTGATTTATCCCTCTCCCAGCTACAATTAACTTCTTGTTTAAAAGTGAGCCTTGCATTCCTTTCCCCTTCTTCTTTCTGGCATTTTGTATGCTTTTAACTGTGACAATAAATGCTTTTTCTGTTTCTAATATATATTTTTGAGACTATAATATATTTACATTATTTTGCCCATCCCTTTCTTCCCTTCAAATCTCACCTCCCATATACTCCACCCTTTGCTTTGATCTCTCTCAAATTTATGTCCTTTTTCTGCAATTACTATTCTCTCTCTTCTTCTTTCTTTCCTTCTCTCTCCCTTTCTCTCTCTCTCTCTCCCTCTCTCTCTCTCTCTCTCTCTCTCTCTCTCCCTCTCCCTCTCCCTCTCTCTCTCTCTCTCTCCCTCTCCCTCTCTCTCTCTCTCTCTCTCTCTCTCTCTCTCTCTCTCTCTCTCTCTCTCTCTCTCTCTCTCTCTCTCTGTGTGTGTGTGTGTGTGTGTGTATGTGTGTGTGTGTGTATTCAGCCCATATAATGCTACTTGTACATATATGTTTCCAGGTATGACAGTTTGTTATTGGATACCTAGTTGGTGTGCTCCTCCCTGGAGAAGACTATTTCCTGACTCTCTGCATTCTGGAGTTAGCTATAGGTCATTGTTTGGGCTTTCCCATGATCTTTCCCGCTTCCTCTGGCCCTTAAAATCTTTCAGTTCCTTCTTCCAAAGTGATCCCTGAACTTTAGGTACAGGAATTATGTTTTAAATGCCTCAGTTGGGACTGGGTTCTATAACTCCATATTTTCGGCAGTTGTATTTTTTTGTAATGGTCTCTACCTATTGCTAAGACAAGTTTCCTACAGGGTGGATGAATACTATAACCAACATCTATTTACCTTTCTTAAATCTTCTTCGCATGCACACACACACACACACACACCTGCATACACACACACACACATGCCACAAACCCAATGTTTAAGTCCTCTTAAAACAAAGCTTTGTTATCTTTAAACATTACAGAAATCTTATTTTTAAAATGTCCTAAGTGAGTTTCAACTAGTTACAATACTGATTCATTGAGAATACATTGCAAATTCTTCTAATGTCTGCTCATGCCGTGATTGATTCCAAGTGAGTGTTTACTCCATAGGAAACAACCTAGTCATCTTCTGAAAAAGTCACCCTCCTAGAAAGACGTGTGTACATGCCCATTCTTTATTGAGATAAAATTATTGTATGCTGCATTGAAAGGGTTGGGAAGAGATTTTTTTCAAACCCCCCAATCAAAGAAGTATAATTTCCAAAGTAAGGGCTCACTGTTGACTATTCTCAAGCAATTAAATCCAGGAAAAAGTCATCACTATGAATAATCACTTCAATTACTTCACGTTTGTGGAAAATTGCACCTGAACATGTCCAGAGAAAATTTGAGGGCAATGGGGATTGTTCAAAAACAAAACAAAACAAAACAAAACAAACAAACAAACAAACAAAAAAAAAAAACTCGTCAGCCCTTCCAGAAACAGAAAAGGAAAGAAATAGAACAAGTCAAAACTTCTGTACACTAATTGGGCTTTGCTTCTGTGTCTCATTTATGACAGTCCTCTCTCTGTGATAATTATCTGTTCTCTGGAAAATGGCAAAAGTGTAGCAAGAACAATATTCCAAGAAAGTAATACATGAATAGCAAATTAGACCCTACTACTAGGAATAGATCTAATTCATTATCGATCATCATTGTAACTGTTACAATAGGACTGAATTTGTGTGCATACATATGTTGTTGACTGTCAGCAGACGGAACTACACTCCTATAGCTGGACTCTACTGCCTTATTCTAAACATTTATCTGCTCCCTGGGAACATGGGTTGAAATGAAAGCTAGAGGAGGCTGGCAATTGGACCCTCAGAACAAGCAGGTCCATTTTGAACACTCCTACCCCATGAAGAACCCACTTCTGCACACCTCACAGGAGAGGGCATCTCCAACAGAGAGCAGCTTTTGTCAGTTCACCAGCACCAGTCAAAACCATATCTTTCTATTCCTCCCTTCCACATAGACACAGAAACCGAAAAGTGAATTTATCATGGTTAAGCTGAAGAAAACCCATTACTTCCCGTATTGCAGGGAATTCAGTAAAATTTTTAAAGGCGTTTAAAAATGTGCTGGCCTCTGTATATCCAAACTGGGTGAACCCTACAGTGGCCCTCAGTCACAGAAATCTTTCAGGAGAAAAGAAAAAAAAAAAAAAAAACCAACCGAGTATAACAAGAAGAGTACAGGAATTAATGTCAATTTTTAATATACCATATCTTCTGAATTTTCAATGCTGCCGTCCTGTTCTCTTTGAGGCAGGTAGTGAGAAGAATATAAACTCCTCGGAGTGTTCCCGTCATGTGCTAGCAGCACATGTCAAGTATAACACTTGATGAAGCGTGTCCAAACTGAAAGAAAAATTCCCACCGCCTCAGCTCTGGGCCTGACCTGCTGAGCTTGCCTTGTCTCCCATGGTGTGTTCTCCAACCACCCTCAGTCCCTTGCCTGTCTGTACACTGGTGACATCCCCTCAAGCCCTATGTATTTTGAAATCTTCTTCTTATTAAGAAAACAAATGGCTTCTCTTCTTTTTTCACTCCCCAAACCTTTTCACGTCTTCAGTATTGCAAAAGGAAGTAACTAAGTAGGTGTTCCTAGCATCCTTTCCTATATGCCAAGAGGTGACACTGGGTCAGTGTCACAGGTGACACTGTGCTAGACCTTGGTACCCGAGGTTCCTCTCATGGAGCCACTACAGTTCCTTCATCAGAGTCACAATTCACCATCTTTGATTTACTGTATTTTTCTTTTTACCTTTTATTGATTTTTTTTGTGCATTTCATATCACAAACTCTAATATTATTCATCTCCCAATCCCTTTCTAATCGCCCTCTGCCTTTGCAACCCTCCTCCTCAAAACACAAAATAACAACAACAACAACAACAACAAAACATATCTCCTTGTGAAAGTTGCCATGTATCGGTGTGTCCACAGTATACCTTTTAGTCCACACATCTCTAATTAATTGCAAATGTTCATTGCAATGAATCATTGATCTGTTTCAAGGCTTCTGGTTTTTGCTACATTTATCAATACTGGATTCTCACAAGGATTCCTCTCTTATTCTTGATCCTGTTGTTGCTGTATTATGGGCATCCTGCAGCTTTGGATCTGCAGGACTGGCCCCTTTATGTGCTCCGGCAGTTCATAGATGGGGTAGATGTTGGGGTGGGTCAATTCAAAGCCATGGATTTGGGTCTGGGTGGTAGCTGATTTGGTCAGCTTACCAGCTCTCCTGCACCCTTACCACCAGGGTGAGCTCTCCAGCACTGCCCTGGCTAGCTTATTCAATGCCTCTGGCAAAGGGCAGAGCTAGCTCTCCTGCTCTCAGGGCTGGCTCACCAGATGCCACCTCTACTGTAATGCCCAGATGATGTAAACCAGTATTATCAGTTTGGCACTAGTTAAAAACAGTACCCGATATTAATCATTCTTCATCTGTGTACATACAATCCCAAACAGAGAGACATTCCTTAATTATTTTTCCCACCAATGAAGCCTCAACGATCAGATATTATTTCTACTTTGGGTGGTAAATAAACAATAATTTACATTTAAATTCTTATTTACCTAGATAAATGAATCTAAGAGAAGTGGGAGAAACAACAGGCTACATTCTATTTTAATAAAACTTGAAATTTGTTCAACCACTACTGAGTCTCTACTGTATACATGGCATTGGAGTCGGTGATACCACCACGATTATGAAGCTGATATTTGAAAAGTTAACATTTGGGAGAAGGTTCATATAAGATGTCTATATTGTAATGAGCACACCGAGCTGGGACAGTATAGAAGTCAAACATGACTTCTTACCAGGATCTGTGGAGGTGAGAATACAAAACAAAACTGAAAAAAAAAGGCAAAACCAAACAAGGATACAAATAAGGGGATACTCTGCAAGTTCTAAGGGTTGTAGAAAGACGGAAATCTTAAACTTCACTTGGCTTCAACTCATCTGCCTGCAAAATAAGTCTTGAGCACTTGGGCCATCATCATAAAGCAAACGGGAGTTCTTTTACCCCGAGAGAGGAGCTGGTTGGTTGTGGGAGAAAAATTTCTGGTGTCTTGGTGGAACTAGTTGGTAGAGCAGGCCTCTGGGATGGAGAAAAATCCATGTGCCAAGGCATAAGAGGAAGCAGGCACAGGTTAGGCAACTGTAAACGTGATTTGCTGAAACATCTTGAATGATATTAAGCCAAAATAGAGAGGGAGGCTGGGGGTTTCGGGGTGGACTTGGGTACTTTTCAGTTTTGTCTCATTCAACTTGGTGTGTAATTATAGGAAGAGTGCCCAAGGGCTGTCTCAGGCACCTTTATATGCACTAATACAGGAAAGGAAGGCAAGAGTTGGGAATTAATCAGGTGAATTATTTTCCTTTGTAGAAAACTGGCAGCCTAGAGAATAGTATAAAGACTAGAAATGGATATTACCAATGTTGGATTTAATCCCTTCCCCCTAATCACTGTGCCCTGGCCAGTTCCCACAGTCTTTCAAGTTCTCGTTCTCTAGCAACTGGAGTCAGGCATGGTTTACTTATCAAACCGAGACACTATAACAGGAGCTCTTTGTAAGTTTTCTTTTCAGCAAGCCGCTTTCAATTTAGGTGACAATTTTCTGAATTGAAACTGTGACACATACCTCATATAGAAAAGATCAGTTGATCTTTCTGATGATTTCCTACAAGAACTTGTATTTAAACCCTAGCTCTATACTGGTTCACAGTTTCCACAGGAAGATGGCAGCAATGTGGTATAGTTCAAAGATCTTGGAGTCTGTTCTATGTCTTGGAGTGTGTTCTATGTCTTGGGATGTGTTCTATGCCTTGAAGTCTGTTCTATGTCTTGGGGTGTGTTCTATATTTTGGAAGCTGTTCTATATCTTGGAGTGTGTTCTATGTCTGGGGATGTGTTCTATGCCTTGGACATATGTTCTATGTCTGGGACAGTGTGTTCTATGTCTGGGAGTCTATTTGGTTCGAAGACCTTTGATTAATCCTGACTTGAGCAAGCGAAAAATATTTTTTTGCCTCTGTCACTGGTAGTGGGTACATTCCTAACAGACTAGTAACAGCCTAGAAATTATGGTATGTCTAAAAACAGAATTGAAAAGTATGCATATATTCTTCTTTCAGTGAAAATAATACAATAAAAGTGAGACGATTGAACAATACCAAAACAAATGATGATATTTCTTGCTTCTTGTTTAAGTTTCAAATATATCCCAATATGAACTATTGGTGGACTTCTTTTGCAGGCAAAAGATCTACCTTCCCATAGGTGCATTTACTACCCACACCACCAAATATGAAGGATACAAAGATGCTCTGAACTCATAGTCCAACTGGTGAAAACAGATCCAGAGAAATGAGCAGTGAACTCACATAACATGAGGGGAACTCACCTAGGCACATAGGGGAGAATTAGGAAAGACCACAGAAAGGTTGACTAGGCACAATAGTCAAACATAAGCTATACTTTGAAGACAGATATGATTTCAACTTCGATATTAATATATATAATGCAGGAAAGGCAATTACACAAGCAAATCCATCCACAGAGAAAAGTGGGACCATGTTCAGGAATGGCTCCCGTTCTCTTTTGGTTAGTTTGCTGCATCCGGCTGTGCATTTGCTGATAACTTGAGCTCTCAGTAACAAAAAATTCAGGTATCATCCCATCATTCCCCACAGAGCTCCATTCCATCGATGTATAACATCATAAAATAACCATAGGAGAACCAGGCACATTCCCAACTCAGTGTGGCTCATGGCAATGGGCTTCTTCTTAGGGATCTTGACACATACGTATTTAAAAGCCCTCTAGGTCTATGAAAAAGAAAAGAAACCAAAATGAAAGGCAGTCATAGCTACATTTCCAGTCTGGACTCACTAGCACCTTGCTCTCTCCGCACCACAGTCTCATTTGTAGAGTGGGACTAATGACAATACGTGTCTTGTCTATCTGCAGCAGGGCAGCGATGTGGTGAGAGACAGAGATATTCTTACTACATTGTTCTGTTGAACATGCTCTTACCAAAGGAAGAAGACAAGTGTACACTAGAATGCAGGGCGCAGAAAGGTTATTAAGCGTTGGAATTCTTTTCCAGTAGATGCAGAGGAAGGTGAGGGAACACAAGAAGAATGTGCACACAGAGGCGAGGGGAGGAAGCCGTTGCTCAGATACTCAGGATGAGAAGCTGTGGCAGTGAGTCACGGGAGGACCAAACAGCAGGTCACTTTTTATCTTCCTGTCACTTTCAGGAAATGCCAGAAGTAAAAATAAAAGATGCAACAAGAGTTTTTCCGTGCACTCAGCCAGCAGCAGCTACCTCAACAGGAAACTCTTCTTAATGGTTACAGAATCCAATGGCTCATCAGAAATAACACAACTGTGTAGGAGAGCAGAGGTGGGACTAAATTCATCTACCCTAAGGGAAGTACATTACCAAGACATGACAAAGCAAGAGAGAAAAACACTTTGTTTTGTTTGTTAGATAGCAAAAAAAAAAAAAAAAAAAAAAAAAAAAAAAAAAAAAAAAAAAAAAAAGTTCCTGTTCATTTCTCATTTTCTTTCTCAATGCAAGCATAAGAAAATGAAGTACACAGATCGTCACAGGGAAAAAGATCACCCGGCTAGCCACAAGTTTGAATGTGGTACTATGCACCAGCAAGAAACCAGGGAAAGACAATACTCAAAATAGATCCTTCCCTCGAAGAGCTAAGACTAGTTAGAATAGGATTCTCCAAAGTTTATTTTGCAAATATAAGGAAACTTGCATCATCCTGATTACCTTTTAAGAAAGTTCTTCCTTACAACTGGGGAACCAGGGGCCCACAGAATTTAAAGGATTTTTACCAAGAAAGAAAAAAAAAAAGTAAAACTTGCTGTTAACAGAAGTAGCACTGAAACCCAGGTCTTCTGACCCATCGTCTTCCTATAATGGTAACCACCGGACTTGCTAAAAATGCTTTTCATTTATTTATTTATTTTTCCTTAAAGTGTTGCCACATCTCCTGCTGTGCCCTTAGTTGCCTAGAAAATTTCATTGGGGCTTCACATTTTCTCTTGGCCGTTAGTCAGAAAACAGTCCGAATAGGGCTCTGTCATAAATCACTACGGGCCTCACAACACAGCAATACACTGTCAGGAAATGCCAAAAAGTAAAAATAAAAGATGTACAACGCTTTTTTCCATGCACTCAGCCAGCAGCAGCTACCTCAACACCAGCAGCTTCTACAGAAAGAAGGGCTCCAGATCCGAAGGGAGGGGAAAACCTAAGAAGAAAGGTTTGTTTGCGTCTCTCAGCCTATGAATGTGACTGTTGACAAAAATCAGGCAATAAGTTTATATTTACTCAAAGTTTTTTTCCAGAATGAATCGACTACAACATGGAAACAGCATCTCATTCCATTAAAATGATTCAATATTTTAAAAAGTTATAAATTTCTGTGTATGTGTTTGTAAGTTTGCACACATAAAGTAGAGGTCTGCACACATACGCACTGGGACGTGCATGTGGCAGCCAGAGGTTGACGTTGGAAGTTTTCTTTTACTGCTCTCCACAGTATTATATTTTTTTTGTTTGAGAGAGATGGTCTCTCACTGAACATGAAGCTTTCTGATTCAGAAAGACTAGCTAGCCAGCAAACCCTCACATCTTTCCCTGCTTCCACAGCACCACAATTGCTGGTGCATGTCCCTGTGTCTGCCTTTCCAGTGGCTGCTGGGAATCACACGCAGGTCTGCATGCTTGCACAGCATGTACTTTGCTGACTGAGTCACACCACCCCTGGCAACAGTGTTTGCATTTCTTTGAAGAGAATGCTGACATTCGCTTTCTTCAGCGCAGTAATTCTACTCTGGGAAAGCATTAAGAGGTCACCACTGAGACAAACCCAGCCACGCTGTTCTTGTTCTCTCTCCCTCCCTTGCTCTCTGGATCCAATTACACTCCAAGACTCTTCAACTTTGCTTCTGAGATATCCCTCCTCATTCCATACCCAGCACCACTGTAGAATGTCACTTTTTCTCATCTCGACTGTTCCTTTCAGCTTTTATTTCCCACCACTAATCTGACTTCTTGGTAGCAAGTCTGTTACCAGCTGAAGTCCTTTCAACAGAATTAAGGCATTGTTTGGAAACATGCACTGGCCTTCAAGTTTCGTACAAGCACCTTTCCTAGCTTCCAAGCTATACCATAATATGGCACGATAGTAACTGTCCATTTCCCACTACATGAAATGGACTAGTTGTGATTCTCAGACAAACCTCAAATTGTTTCGTTTCAAAGATGTTTCTATCCCTTCTACAATGCAACTGAAGAATTTCTTCTGGAAAGTCCCAAGCTCTATCATTGTATCTCTCTCAAAAATACACTATGCTCTCCTTTAAATAATTTATAAGGTAGATCCACTTATCTTCACTTATCTTATTAATTATGCCTTCTTCGAAAAGATTATATGTTTTCTAAGTCAAGGCTATCTACAGGAAAGGCGATTCTGTTGAGAATGCTCTGACCACTGTCTGTATTGTAGTGGATATAGTTTTCTGGAGAAAGAGCATGATACAGTGATTTTGTCATCTCAGAAGAAGCCCATAGGAGTGTAAGGGAAAGAACTCCACAACAGCAGAGGGAGCCAGACATATAGACAGTACCAAGAGAAGTACGTCCTGAGCCTACTTCTGTGTCAGGAAATAGATTTGTTTCTAGAGTATAGGCTATTCCATAGAGATTTCCCCCAACCCTCCTCCCACCCTCTTCCCCTCTTCCTCCCTCCCTCCCTTTATTCCTCCCTCCCAGGTAATTTTCCATCAGTCACTTTGCAACAGATATAAAATTCCACAAGTCTTTCTGGACTCTGCATTTTTTATCAGCCAGAGACAGCACATGAGGAGGGACTATAATTACAATTCAGAAACAAATAGTATCTGTGAGAACTAGGAAATGGGGACACCCACCAAAAGGATTCTAGAGAAGGTGTCATCAACATCAGCTATAGAATCTCTTATGGCACTTCTTATAACTCTCAACCAGTCCAGTAGTACACACTTAGTAAATCTGTTCAAAAGAAAAGACTGCAGAAATAGCTCCATTGTCCCACTGGAAGCCTGTCACTGTGTTCTTACACAAAGCAACCTGTTCACTTACTATCCATCAGTTTCAGTTGCTATACCAACGCTTATGAACAACAGATAAGCATTGGGCACGGTTCTGGAGGGTGATTGTCTGAAATGAGGTTGATCTCTGCTAGTAACTCATCCAAGCTGTTTGCAGCTTCTGATAACCTCCCACAACTTCTCACTGGATTGTGGCCGTTACTGAATTTCGATACTCAGGAAGTAAGAACCCTTTGCAGACTTTTTCCCCAAAGTCACCAGAATTATCCTGGAAGGTACTACCCCCTGAGACCTAGTTATCTTTGAAAAGAAGCCCCTTTCAATATCTTCACACTGAAGATTACATTTCAACACAACTTCTGGAACGACACAGACACATGCCAGCATTTACTCCTGGCAGTAAGAAAGATAAAGGAATGGGTGGTTATGCACCATTTCTCAGATAAAGTATTTGAATACAAAGTCTGGGCAAATGTATTTAATTTCAATTTATACCCATAGAAAATTTGAATCATTTATCATGGTTAGCAATCTAAGGTGAGAATATTGGGAGCAATTTCTAATGAATGAAACCGTTTTGTTCTTAATGACAGGATGGCTTCGAGCAGCTCATCAGACTACTGATTATAGCAGTAAATACATAAAAAGAGAACCAAATACTTCCTCACAAATCCCAAGAGACTCCCTTAGCTGTATTTAATCACCTCTGGTGTCAAGGTTTTCTTTGGATCAATGAGAAACAAATGAACAATGATATTTCAGTAGACATCACACAAACCCTGTTGGGACCATTGTCTAAGTATATGTGTGGGTTAAAAATCAGTATGGTGGATGGGTCCTGAGGAATAATATCGAAGCTTAACCTCTGGCCTAAAAAAGAACACACACACACATACACACACACACACACACACACACACACACACACACCACATTCATATCCTCACACACATGTGTATCCCATACCACATGAGCACACACTCATGAGCACTGCAAATGGAACTAATATTCAGAAGAACAAACGATCTTATCTTGATGTCTAATATTCAGTGAGCTCAGAAGCAGAGGTGCAACTCCTTGCTAACTCATGCATATTGACGGTGCTAATCGGAGAGCTTATTAATTCAGTGAAAGTAGACGGATAACTCTTCAACATTTTTTTTTCCAGACTGCTGACTTTTACACACACTTTGGTTAGCTGGTACATATAATAGTATCACGTACAACACAGCTATTTGCAATTTTGCCTCAGAAAAATCACTGGAAGAAAAAAAAAACCTTCATCACTAAGATCACCGGCATCCTTTCTCCCATCTTCCACCCATGATTACACGAATTGCTTCTTAACAAACATTACCTCTTACTGCAGACAATGAACTCTGAGTTGGATTTCTAGAAGTGCACAAAAAAAAAAAAAAAAAACACTAATATTTTTTGTGGAGCTTCATCTGAGGAAGATCGTGAGCTCATTAAATCCTCAGATGATTCCAAATCTAATTAGAAGACTGATTATCTTCTGCTAGATTTTTAGATACAATTTTTACTGTTAATGTAATTGACCATCTTAAATTGTGGGAACGTTCCATCTAGATATTCTACCCAAACAGATATGACAGGAAATGGCTCTTAAACCAGTATGCCAGCAGCCAAAATGCTGCCAGCATATGGAAAGTGGCAGACCTAATGGCATGAACTAAAGTACCAAGCTGGGCATATGGTTTGAAGTCATCTTTCTTCTGTGATGGTTCACTGATGATTTTATAGATGCTTCATTAGTTGTATGGCAAATCACTGCTCCAGGAATACAGTACTGTGTTTAGAATGTTTTAAATTAAGTTACACCCACTTATGGGAAAACAGCTCTTAAGTTGTGGATGTGAGGATGTGAATTTGACTGCATTTTTATTTGAATGGAAGATCGTGCCTAACATTCCAGGCCTTAAACGATGCTTCCTGAATCTCTCTCTCTCTGTATGCCACCAGCCCTATAATAAGACAGCTTCCTAACGCGGTATACTCTAGAGACACCACTACTACTGGAGTTACAATTTCATTGAGAAGAGAAAGGAAAAGAAAACAGATGATTTCAGCTAAGACTAAGGATGCTGTAGGCTCACATTCCTACATGCAATACAGAATGCTACCTTATTTTTGCTGTGTGCCCCATAGTTTTGCAAATGGATTGATAGCCAGGGAATCCAATATTGCATAAATAAAAAGTAAACATGGGGGCAACTAAAACTCTTGCCTTCCTCCTCAGTCTCACAACAGTTCCAGAAGAATCCTTGAAGCATCATGGCCACAGCATCATGGAAACTGGCTTAAAGTCTCATGTTTGTGTGCTTATAGAGAGGGATAGTATCTTTGGTAGTAGAACATTCAAACTACTATGCAAGAAGCAGATTCGTTACTTGTTCCCCTGTGAAGAAGGCTCTCTTGTTTCTCTCAACCTGGCTCTATTAGACAAAGTATACACAGAGAGAGGGAACAGGAGAGAAGGAGGAAAGGTGGGAGGGAAAGAGGGAGGGAGACAGAATGCCTGATTAATTTGTCTTGAGCATGAGCACTGAATGCATGTCTGTAGCTCTGTGCCTCAGGCAATCCTCAGGGTCTTCAGGACTTAATACAGTCTGCTGATCTATTTTCCCTTTCCTGACTTCTGCAAAACTATCATCTTTGCCTTGCTTGACTCCTCCATGGTTGGAGCACCCCCTTCCATAAGTGTTAATGATTCTTTAAGTTAGTAAGTCACTTTAAAGCTATCTTACAGGCCAAAGCCAATGAATGAGAGCCAGCTTTTGCCAAGCAAAGGGCTTACTTCCTAACTGAGGAAACAACAGCAATTATTGAGCAAATAATGGGAACGTATGCAGACAAATGCCCCCATCAAGACATCAGTTGTATCTTTCAGGAGAGAGAAACATAGCCCTTTGTGCCCTCCCTGTCTCCCACAGCGTTGTTGGCCCTTGGTTGGGTCAGGGAAGGGGTTTTTGTATCCAGACCCACAGGATGGCCCAAACCTAATGTAAAGCAAAGAAAAGAAAGGAGATATTCAATCCTCAAGAGGGAGGAAAGTGCTGCTATCCTTTCAGAGTACACTTACAAGCTCTGCATGTTCCAGGACTCCCTGTTTGGGTGCCATCTATGCTCCTCCTTTCTCCTGGAGGCTAGAACAATCTTTCTGTTTATTGTCCTTCTAATGGAATGTAATTGTTCCCCAGTGCCACTCAGATATTAGAGGACAACACAAAGGTGACTCTGCATGTGCTTCTGTGTAATTTTACACATAGGACATGACATCAACCCGAACCTAGTTTTTTGTAAGCTACAAAAGATGCCCACCAGTATGCAACTGTCTAAGGTGTCATAAGTCACATTGACCATGTCCAAGACCAGAACTTGCTGTCCTCCCCCCAACTCAACTCATGTCTGTCAGCAATATCTAGGTCATTTTAGATAGAAGACCACATTTATTGATTATATATATATATATATATATATATATATATATATATATATATCCATATGTTAAAAATAAGATATATAAAAGCATGTAACTATTTTTATGAAGTTTCTACCTTTACTTCTCACTGACAAAGTTATTTAGTGTTGTCTTCTCAGAAACATTATAGCTCTCTCCCAGCAGTTTTGCTTGAGGTGGTAATTTGTATAAATGTCTGTTTGATTGTAACAGAGTTAATGGTATGTGCACTCATTATTTGAGTAATATATAAAACTTAAAAACAAATTACATAGGTCTTAAATCGCAGTTGCATACACACACATATACACACGCGCACGTTTTCATAATGGTTATTTATCCAAATATCACTTGCCTGTGGAATGGTTCCCCTGGCCATCACAGTGGCAGCAATCAACCTTGTCCATTTCACTAAGGTCCATTCTACAGCATCTCTCCACATTCATCTTTTATTTCTTCCTAGTCCCTGCCAGTAATTACAACAAGGGTCCTTCCCTTCCCTTCTCTCCATACCAGTTTTTTAGTCAGGAATGCAGTAGAGAATTTAGAATTTTAAAACTAAAGTGTGCTTTGGGTTTGAATCCCGGTGCATCCCAACTAAGAAGCGTTTCATCCAGCTCTGATTTCAATTCACCCACCCAAACTGTATTTTTCTATAAAACTGGTGTGCTGCCAGTTCCCACCAGTGTCTGGAACATGTGTATTTAATAACTATTAGTTAGAGATTCACCTTTTAATAAACCAACAGCTAATTATTCCATTGCTATCAGCACACGAATCTTCTTTATATAGGACCTGTGGCACTTTTCTAATAAAATAGACAGAGCCAAACACTTATGATCTTTAAATAACTGGAAAGCTAAGATATCGTTTGTTTCACTTAACATTGACATCAACTTAAAAGGACCTTCTTTGAGCCCTAATTTTTCCCTTAGAGGCTCCTAATTAGGGCCTAGTGACTAATAAAGAGAAAAATGAAACACATATCCTCACTGTTGGTTTTGAAGGCTATAAACAAAGAAAGCTGAAAATAACCCACCTTACTTCTAAGTTGTTGGGATGTGACACTTGTTACTATAGGAACAGAGCCAGTAATTATTCATTTCTAATTCAACTGATTAATTTAAACAGCAAAAGAATTGTAAAATTGGAAAGTGATGTTTGAACTGAATTAAGCAGGCAATTCAAACGCAAGTGACACTAACCTATCTCTGGGATGAATGGGTTCAGTTCGAAGATACTTAATTATACGACGAAGATAACTAAAGTAAGCACCAAGTGATGGATAAGATGTCCTTATCAGTGGTGCATAAGCCTGCAAACCAAATCCAAGTCCATCTGAAATGAGGTGTTTTGTAGTTGTTATTGTTGTTCTGTTTTGCCTTCACACAGCCCCTTGTTTCCCAAGTAAGTCCCACCAATTTGCTAAAGCTTAGGCTGATGAAAGTGGGTTTCCTGATGATCCAAACACGCCGAGAACTGGTTTTGAAACAGTGTTATAGTATGAAGGTGGCCCCCCAAAGTGTATCCTTTAGAAACTTAAAAAAAAATATTTTATTTATTTACATTTCAAATGTTGTCCCTCTTCCTGATCTCCCTTCTGTAAATCCCCTACCTTCTCCGCTTTGCCTCTATGAGGGTGCTCCTTTACCCTCCCAACCACTCCTGCTTCACCCCTCTATGATCCCCCTTCACTAGGGCAACAAGTGCCTCCCCTCCACTGATGCCAAATGAGGCAATGCTCTGCTACATAGTGGGTAACAACATAGAGCAGTGAGATTAGACTGAGAATTCGACCCTCCTGGATCCACTAAAGCGGATGCTGCAGCTCTGTGTTCAGCTCCTTGATGTTTCTTGACCGCTATTTGTTCCTCACCCATGTTATTACGGGATCAAGACCTCACCAAATGCAGCACCTCAGTCTTGGATTTCCCACAAATCGCTGAGTCAGTAAATTTTCTGCTGGTTGTAGCTTACCCTATTTGAAATGTTCCATTATAGAAAGAGAAAGTGGATGACAACATGTGCTATCCCTATACTACAAAGCACAATAAAGCTATCAGGATGCAGCTTTGCCTTTGAATGGCTAAACTGAAAAATGGGATTTTAAAAATATTCATTAGCAGACTAAAATTTGAAGACACATATCTTATTGTATATTTTAAATACACATTTGATTAGATATTTTGAAAAGCTAAATTCTGATACCAAGAATCAATCTTTTTCTATGTGCCAAAATGTGATACATTTTGTATGGTATGATTCCTTAAACACAATTTCACATATTAATAAAGGAGCGAATGGTGTCGTATGCACACATAGTGGAGAAAACATGATATACCTTGAGTGAAAAGATCATATTTTATTGATTTATTGATCTATTTTTATGTGTATGGGCGTTTTGCCTGTCTTTGCAGACTATGCATGAAGAGCCCTTGGAGGTCAGAAGAGAGAATCAGATCACGTGGAATTAGAGTTTCAGCTGGTTGTAAGCTACCATCTAAACTCTGGGAATAGAAGCTGGGTCCTCTGGAATAGCAGCCATTACTCTCAACAGCTCAGCTCTCTCTCTCTCTCTCTCTCTCTCTCTCTCTCTCTCTCTCTCTCTCTCTCTCTCTCTCTCTCTCTCTGTCATTTTAAAACTAATAAAGGCAGGTGTGAAAGTTTGGCTTAGTTCCTAAAAGGCAGTGTCCTGGCCAGCCACAGCATAGCTTTCCCTGGCGTTCTCAAGAGTAGCCTTTCTTAGGAAAGCTATGACTTGATGTGTCCCTTTCCCTCCAAGCCTAACTCCTCATCTCCTTCCTATAGATATAAAGATGGGAAGATTAGTTTGACTTTGGATCTTAGTTTGATTTGGATTATACTGTTCTACCCCAACATAAATTTATCAATTTTATCTCATTTGTAAACGTCTGATTTATAAACAAATATTTTATACGAAATCCCTGCTGTTGCAATCCTTGCCACTGCTCTTTCTTGGAAAAGATGTTGCTGACAGTGGAGGTGATCTGTAGTTTCAGAATATGGTATTTTATATGCAAATATGTTTATTTAAAAATAAGTTATGGCTTTTTTATAGTTTATTCTAAAAATTAGGCAAAAATTCTAGCATGCCTTTTGATGTTTTTTATAATCTGGCTGCTTCCTAACTCAATTTCAGTCACTTTCTAATATAAATTGATCTTAACAAAAAAAAAACAAAAAAACAAAAAAACCAGTGTTATCAGTTATAGCAAACCATCCCAAAATATAGCACTTATTTAGAAGGCCAAAGATCTTTTAACCTACCCTCATTTCTGAGTCGCTGGAGGATTGGGTCCATACATTTTAATATTTCATGCTGGTGATATCTAAGCTACAGTGATTTAAAACCATGCCTGTTCAAATAGCTGTATTCCCCAAATTTTTTGGTATTTCTCCAAGACTTTCTTCTCCAGAATTACTGTCCATTAGTGAATATCTCCTGAGTGGTATCCATGCCAACTCCTACTCCTCTTTCAAACTGATTCTAGGATGAAGTTTCCCAGTAAGGACTCCATGATCTCAGACAGCTAGGGGAGGTATCCCAGTGTTTGCCATGAACCCCTATCATTTCAATAACGGTTATAGCAGTCAGTTGTCTTTTCTACGTTTCCCACTAGATGATGGTTCTAGTGCAGAGCAGAAGCTTCCAACTAAGGCTCAAGGAGTCAGGGAATGAGTCGATAGAATGAAGGAATGCACTTGATGGTGGCTGTCCAGACAAGGATGCCGATACTAAATGAGGCTGTTAGGATTCATCTCCCCAAATCTTCTATCCTCCAGCAATGCCTTTCACCAGAGACTGGAATTTTTTTTTTTTTTTTGCTTTACTTTTTCATATTAACGGACAGTCCTCTAATTTAGAAGTTGATTTGAGTTAATAAACATTTTCCTTTAAAGATAAAAATCTCTCTACAGAGTAAAATTATTATCAAAGTTCTTTAAAAATTATAATGCTGAATGTTTTAATCAGATTTCTTTGTTCTTTGGGGATAGTTTTCGACATTCTCTACATATTTTTATTAGGTTAGTAAAATCTGGGGAATGATTTTGAATGCATTCTTAAGTAAAAATCAGGAAACAGTTTAAAAATTTACTATTTCTCTTAATTATGTATGTGTGTGCATGTGTGCGTGCATGCATGTGTGCACATGCACAAGTGTGCATGTATGCCTCCAACACTCTAACTTGTTCTAGGGGACCCAATTCCCTCTCTGGCCTCTGCAGAGAATTTATGTGGTACACAAACACAGGTGTGGGCAAAACACTCATACACATAAAACAAAAGGCAAATATTTATTTTCAAAAAAGAAAGATGAAATTTAATTGAAGCAATCTCGGTTTTACTCTTTTGTGAATGATTAAATAAACATGACAGCTCACCCACTTACAATGCACAATTTGAGAGCTATTGTTTTCTTTTAATAATCGGGGCAGCCAGGGACTGAGCAAGCTAAACTCAAGAACGTTCTAAGAGGAGTATATAAATGCCTGGCTAGCCACCTGTCTCCAGATTGTGTTCTACGAGGAGGTGAAGACTGAAAACATGTTCACTTAGCTTAACTACTAGAGAATAGTAACAACTCAATTCCACTCTGTGACTGCCCAGAGTCATGTATTGTAAAACTTAGTGGCTGTGTGAAAATGAGGTATTAATCACAAAGGAAGATAGTCCAAAGGAAAAAAAGAGAAGCCCTCTCCTCTACATGGCTCTCACATTGCAGATGGTACAATGTCCCAGGCATCCAGAGTTTTAGCTTTTTAGGAGCATCTTTCTACCATCCGCTGCTCCCCTCTCCATCGTTGGCCCCATATTGTATTTAGTCTCATATTATGCTGTAGTGCATCAGCATTCTCAGGGAGAACACCCCATCCATCTTGCTAATGTCTTTCCATCACGCTGATTGTCTAGATCCCCCCCCCCCAGTGCTGCTTCATTCATTTGTCCAGTTTACTGCACTCATGGACACCACTGAAATAGCTTTCATGAACCATGATCTGAAAACTAGCTTTAGGGATTTACATCTATTTCCCTTTATTCGGTCTTTTAGCTATTATTAAGCTTATTCAATAGTTATCCAGGCAGTTAGTTATATAGTTGCCAAGAAGTATTAAAATGTAAGACAAAATTTGAGCTCCTTGGAGACTCTAAAGATGGCTTAAATACGATTTGCTTATGAATGTAAGTGTTTGGTGTTTTAGACACACAATTGCTCACACACACAGCCAAGTACTTTGACTCCATTATCGCCAGGCAGGCAATCAGGTGAAATTCACGACTCTCTGAATGACAATTTCTACAGCACTGGTTAAAGCAATCTATAGCTAAGGTCTTCAGTTTTCATGTCTGCATATTGGGCATAGTAGTTTCCATACAGAATCCTGTGGATGATGTGAGGTATTACATGAGAGGCATATAGCATAGTGTTTACAAATGGACTCTAAATATTGCCAGTATATCACTTTCAGTCTCTGCTTACGTGTGGTTCTGCACTCACATTTTATCCTGGATATAGACCCTTAGTGACTGAGCAGAAATACTGTCTGCTTCAGGCCATGTTGCCAAAAGGGGCCATCAGTTTACTAAGCACTCAATGTTTATTGACTAAATAAACAAACCACAAAAATCCAAGAACTTATTATGAAGCTACTCACTTAACTATTTATAAATATATATTTTACAACATTAAAACATTAAATGTTAAGCATAGAGTTTAGTATACAATACATAATATATATATCATATCTATTAAAAATATTTTGTATATATATCTACATATAGAGAGATATTTGAAAAACCTCTATAGTCTGTATTGCACAGCTTCTATTCCCAACCATATATTCATATGTAAAAATTATCTAGTACTCTAAGTCAAATGACTAAAATGTACACATAGCCAAACACATCAGAAAATACTGCAATCCCAGAACTTAGTAGATCAAGGCAAGTGAATCCAGGGTCAAAAGCTAGCCTGTGCTACATAGCAAGTTCAAAGTCAAAATGGGCTACATTAGTTCTTTTAGTGTATCAAAAAATAACAAATACAATAACAACATGTCTGGCTGGAAATGTTATGTCATTTGCATTCTTTTGCCTCCTTGTCTGGTTACCTTTTTTATTTTTTTATCTCTACCAAGAACACAGATTTTTCTTTAATTGGATAAGTCAGAAAACTCAGAGTCTCTGGAAGCAAGATGCTATTTTGACTACAGAAAGGGAGACAGCCCAGAAGTTCAGTTTGTTCAAGCATCATAAGAGCATCTCACTCTGAAGAAGGGCGCCAGCAACTCCTCTCCTGGCAGAGCTTTCCTGGCCCTGAGAGGAAGCCTCAGCCCCAGCACGCTCTTGGGGCCTCTCCATTTGCCACCGCACTCCCCCTTTACTGAGGACCAGATGGACCTGTTTTCAAAGCTATTCTTGGTCTCTCAAGAGGCCACGACTTTTATGAGAAGAGGCCAGAGTAACACTTTCCAGAGATGTCTTAATGGAGCCAATTTCTGCCTCACAAAAGGAGGCTAAGAGCCAGAAGCCACACTTATGGACACTTCTACCCCATTCACAGAGTCCACAAATCCTGAATTTTCTCCTTGTCCTTTCCTATCTCAGTTCTGTTAAAGTCTCTAAGGCTTGAATCTGGCTGATTTTCAGGGCTTGCTATTAGGATTTAAGGTACTTCTTCCCTTGAATTTACCCAAACCTATTTTATGGAGTATTTTAATTACTATACACTTAGATGGTGATATTTACCACAGTTCACTCTTTAGAATGTCAATAATAGCCTAAACAATGAGGACAAATGTTAGAAAGACCCAGTCACTCATGAGTTCCAGGAATCAACTACCATGCCACTTAAAAGTGTGTGACTACTTCTAATTGCCTTTTTTCAAGATTGGTCCAAGGATCTTTTATCAACTTGTTGTAACTGTATCTTTAAAGAATAAAAGCAGATCTTCAGAAAAATACAAATTTCAGCATTAAGCATATTAGGAATTTTTCTTTTGCCCCTTTTTTCTTATTTCCTTCTTTCTTTCTTTCTTTCTTTCTTTCTTTCTTTCTTTCTTTCTCTCTAGATTTATTTAGTTAACATGTGTGAATGTTTTACCTGTATGTATGTATCTGTAACATGTCAGTGCTTGATGCCCACAGAGGTCAGAAGATGGCACTGGATCTCCTGGAACATGAGTTACAGGTAAGTTTTAAGCCACCATGTGAGTGCTGGGAAGTGAACCCATGTGGTCTGTAAGAACAAATGCTCTTAAGCACTGGGCTATCTCTCCAGCCTCCAAACATCATACTTAATATAAACAATCCTCAAAGGTTAATAGTTATTTGGGTAAACTGTAATGTAAAGGAGACTGTGAATTTAAGCATTTGGTATATGAGCTACAAAATAACTTGTCAAGATGCCTTATAATCTCCTAAAGTGTATGAACTACTCCTCTTCAAATCTGTGTCAACAAAAAATAGCCGATGGCTGCATGAGGTCAGTTATAATTAAATAGGTCCTTTATCCAGGCTAGACTCAGGCCACCAGAGTGAATAAACACAGCTGTCACTGCTAGCCTGCATTTCCTCCTCAGTGTTTATCATATAGTGCAAGAAAATGGTTTCAAGTATTTAGAGCCTCGGACAAAAATCCACTAGGAGAATTCTATGCTCCTGATTTTCCATTCACATTGCACTAAACTTGGGAGCAATAGAAGACAGAAAAATGAAGAACACTTCACCAATTAGAAGCATCAAACAAATGAGAGCTGAATTACATTATTTCTTTTTCTTTGGGAATACTTTGTTACCTAGGTCAAGTGTAGTCATGAAACCAAAACAATAGCCATCTTAATAGTCCTCAAACATATAAAATAATAATATGTTCATAATAAGTTGAACTTGCCACCATTCAAAGTGTGTGATACAACTAATGTTTGAACATGGTAAAATGATGATCTGAGAAGCAACAGAAGTACATGTGCCTGAAGAAAATTCAACAAAGGAGTGGGCTGAGGCAGTGTACAAGGATTTGAGGCCAGCCTGGCCAACAGAGTGAGACTCTGTCTCAAAAATCATGGATAATTTATTTGGAGACTTGTAGATCAGATTTTAGTTCTGTTTTGCTCTCTCTCTCTCTCTCTCTCTCTCTCTCTCTCTCTATATATATATATATATATATATATATATATATATATTCATATTCTAATTTCTATCAAAATATTTTAGATTTATCTCCTAGGCCTCCTAGGTGGTTTGCTGAGAAGATCAATACTCTGAAACAAGCTGGAGGCTTTGTCTGGCATGAGAAGCAAACCTGATCACATATGGAGGTATGAGAGAAACAAATGCAAAGAGAAAGGGCCAACTTTTAAATAACTCAAGTCTATTTTTGTACCTACTTTTTATAATTTTTAACATTACCACTTTGAACTAAAATTACATTTTTTCCAGTTACTCTTTTCTCAAGAGAGAATGGCTAAGATTTTTTAATTGAACAAGGCTATTGTCTTTATTTAGACATGTATCTTTTTCTGATACACTTTCACACATTTCTGCTAAACAAAGGATGGGGGCAATGCTTTAAAAACCTTCTGCAAATAATTTTATATAAAATATTGTTTATTTAAGATTTATGATTTTAAGGTTGTATTAATTTAAAAATTAAAGTTAAAAAAATTAAAGAATATTCAAGTGGGTATCTTGCATCACTAGGACTTTAAACTAGAACTTTTATTTCCTCTTATAAAGCATTTTGGACCTATGGCAAAAAGAAAGAATAAGGCCCTGTAAGATTCATGTTTAGTAAAAGTAGAAAATGAGTGTCATTTATAGACCTTAAAATTTGTGTATCTGCTAGATAGATGGCTCAGTGGTTAAGCACATTTGCTGCTCTTCCAGAGGATCCAAGTTTGGTTCCCAGCCCCCATAGCAGAAGACGCACAACTCATTAAAACTCCAGCTCCAATGGATCTGGCACCTTTGGCCTGTGTGGGCACAGGCACTCACATGGACATTTGCACATGCAGACATATATACATGCAAATAAGTAAAAATAAACATAAATAAAAAAAATACTGTGCACAAACAGGGATCAGGAAAGGGTAGATATACTTCTTATTTTAGACAAACATCTTAGAAGAAGAAATTTCTATTTTGGCTCATGGTTTCATGGATATTTCTGTTCATCATTAGGGGTAAGTATGGAGACTGGATCAAGCACAGTGAATATTCACTTGCTTCTAGAACAGAAGCAGAGAGGGTTGAACTGGAACTGGGTTAGGTACCACCTTAAATGCCCATCCACACCACCTCTGTGGTCTACTGTGTCATCCAGATACCACCTCTTAAACATTGAAAATGCAGCACCACAGCTGTTGATAAAGCATTTAAAACATGAGTCTGTGCTGGACATTTCAAACTATAGCAGGTGGGAAGTGGGAAGGAGGAGGGGGTGGTATTTACAGTGGGTCTTGCAATAGAGGTCTCAGAAAATGGCAGTTTTTTCACACACAAAGATACCAAAATACAGCAACCTATGAAACAGGAAATGTAGTTATCCATAGTTGAGGAAAGGGTATAGATATGCCCATAAAGAGGCATAGGGGGTACTCTGTATACAAAGCAATCTCTTGGGTATTAAATACTTTAAGAGGCTCTTTGTTAGGAATCAGGAAGATTGGAAAAATTATCCTGCTTACTCCTTCAGGTTTGCTTCTCCAACTCCATTCCACCCAATTCCTGCCTCAGGCTGAGACTCTGCTTATCAAAACACACCCACAAAACATCAAAGCAGGCGTGGTGAGGATGTAAGAAGAAGGGATGTGATTTTTCCAAATTCAGTAAATAATTGTTAAAATAAAACAGCCATTTAAGAAATGAAGAAAAAAATAAAAAAGAGCAGAAAATGGCAGAAAATAACTTACTAAGAAAAAATAGAAGAATAAATGAGAAAGAAAAAATAAAGTAGGAAATAAGAGAGTTGGAAGGAAAGGAGGAACTGATTAATAGAAAAGAAATGCAAAGCAGATCTTAAGAATACACAATTTCTTCCTAGAGGAAAACTAGGAAAAAAGAGCAGTTAAGAATATAACTAAAGAAAAGCATACAAGTAGGAATAGTCTTTGCGGCAGTTTTCAAGAGAATGATTCTAATAGGCTTCATGTTTGAAAACTTGGTTTCAGTTGGGGTACATATTTGGGATTAGGAGGTGTAGCCTCATTGAGCTTTGACTTTTCAAAAGACTCATGCCATTCCCAATGTGTTTCTCTTTCTGCTTCCAGATCCAAATGATCTGATACCTCTGGCCTCCTCCACGGGCATGTGCAATCACATGCACATTCATACATGCAGATACATATGCATACACATAATTAAACAGAAAAATAAATCTTAAAAATGTGTATGTACTGAGATCATGAAAGGATGGGTATATTTGAAGATCAAGATATGATTTCCCTACTGTTTCTGCCACCAAATGTTTGCCCCACTATTTGAATTTATATTCAAATTTAAAGACATGCAGAAGGTTCATCAGGCAACCAAGCAAATCACTATATGTAATTTAGCAAAAGTTAACTACAAAGAATAAAAAGTGAAAATAGATTAGTCCCTTAATAGAGGTTGAAAAATTTATCTAAGGGCTAATGCTGAAAAGAAGCACTCTGCTAAGATATTTTAATGGATTTTTTTTCAATGAGCCTTTAAGAGATAAATAATTAGAAACATTATTTCTCATTGCAAATCCAAGAAGGAAGATGTCTTCTAGACCCTTTAGGATGTAAGCATCTCCCGCTGTGCTGGGTAAATACCTGCTGTCTACACATCTGTTTCTTGCTCAGATACACATTGTACAGACACACTGGGTGAACTAAAACCAGCCTTAAATAAATAAGACAGCTGTCTCAGTCATTGTTCTATTGCTCTGATGAGACACCATGACCAAGGTAACTATATAAATAAAGCATGCAATTGGGCACTTGATTGCTGTTTCAGAGGTTTAGTCCATTATCATCATGACAGGACAAGGTGGCAATTATGGCACTGGAGCAGTAGCTGAGAGCTACATCCTGATTCTCAGGAAGAGAAAGCCACTGGACTAGGTATAGGGTTTTGAAATTTCAGAGCTCACTCCCAGTGACACACTTCCTCCAACAAATCCTTCTCTTAATCCTTCCAAATAGTGCTTTGCCTTGGTGAAAAGCATCCAAATGCATGAGTCTACAGGGGAGTATTCTTATTCAAATCCCCACAACAGATACAGCAAAGTTTCATGGAAGCTACTCAGAGACAGAAGTTAACAGTGTTAAGACATAAAATATCAAGTATTACGGAATACTAGAAAACTTTAAAACATAATAATGAAATGAGATATAATCTCAATAGTGTGTGAAAAGCATTTGATGAAATTTAATTGTTTCTTACTAAAAATATGTTACCTATACTCCAGGATGTATGATGAGTAATCTGTACAAATTCCATCAGCATCTTCTTTAATTTGATTTTTTTTAAGGGCAGCTAGTTTGCCTTTGTAAAGGAAGTCTCAAAGCAGCTTAATAACCATTTCTCAGATGGCTAAGAATGCTGAACACTTTAAAAGTATTAGCTATTAATATTTGTTATTTTAAGAACTCTCTACCGCAGCTCCGGAGTCCATTTACAATCGAGTTGTTTCCTTGTTAACCTATTTGAGAACTTTGTTTATTTTCTAGGCGTTTGACCTCTGTCTGGTGCATAGCTGACAAGGATTTTCTTCCACTCTGCAGGCTGCCTCTTCACTTGTGTGACAGACTCCTCGGCGGTACAGAAACATTTTAACAACATGAAGTACCATTTATCAATTGTTCGTCTTATTTCCTGAGTGACTGGAGTCCTGCTTTAAAAGTCCGTATCTGTGCCTGAGTCTTTTAAAAAAGGATTTTATTAGTTTGTACGGCATATACATAGGTGGCCTGACTCTCTAAATGCAGTATGTGCATAGAGGTATCCTAGGAAGGCAAGGAAATGGTTAGGATCCCTTTGATCAGGAGCTAAAAGTGGTTGTGAGCCAACCAATGTGAGTACAAGATCAGCAAGTGCTCTGATCTGTGAGCAATCACTCAGCCCTCAATACTTATATTTTCTAGTGAATTCTCTATTTTTTCCCTCTAGCAATTTCAAACTTCCAGACTTTATGTTAAAGTTCTTCATCCATTTGGAGCTGAAAATTCTACTTTTCATTCAATTACCTGTGAATATTCAAATTTTCTGGAACCATTTGTTGAAGATATCTTTTTTTCCCATGTATATTTTTGGCTTGCGTGTGTGTGGGGGGGGCGGAGGGGTAGAGAGCAGAGTGGAATCAGATAGCTGTAGATGCTAGTTTAGGGAAAGTTAATCCAAGTGTAGGACATATTTAAAAAATATGGAACCCTACTAATTTGTAAGCAAATTTAAGAGTAAATGTTAAAAATCAAGTTAGAAGAGAGATATACTGGATAGTTCTGTGACTGTACAACATTGATCTCGGGAGCTATTGTATGTTTTTAAAAAAAGAGCTATGGTTGCCTGCAGTTGGCCTGCACATGGCTAAGCCTGTCAATAGTCAATCATAGATTAAGAAGGGAGTCATGAGGTACTACCCTTCCTGCTGAACTATTGGCTACCGATGGACTCTGTGAGTCTAGCATGCTCTAGTGAATTTCTTTGGCCCTGGTTGCAGAGACGATCCTGGTTAAAATGAACGGGTCACAGAAGACATGAATCTTGAAAGGGAATTGGATGCAAGGGAGGGAATGGCAGGGGCAAAAGTGGTAAACATGGGTGGAATGAAATGGGTGGAAATTAATATTCTAGATGGGTGTATGCGATTGTCAAAGGACAAATAGAGAATTTTAAAAATTAGGATAGAAAATACTCGATGCAGTGGGAAATATATATACAAACATATTTCATATTTCATATATGTACAAATACTGTATGCTGATGATTATTTATTACAGCCCACTTTATCAGAGCAAAGCTGAAACCGTTATATCCATCAGTGAGGTGCTATGTAGCTTGAGCCTGTCCTGGTTATCTTCAGCTGTCAGTTTTCAGACCTAAAGTCACCTGGGAAGTGGGAACCTCAGCTGAAGAACTGTCTAGATCATGCTGGACTGTGGGTGTGTCTGTAGGACACTGCCTTCCTTGATGATGAGTATGGGTTCCCCAGCCTACTGTGGACATTACCACCCCTTAGCAAGTGGCCCTAGGCTGTGTAAGAAAGCAGGAGGAGTTTAGGCCTGGGAAGGAGCCAGAGAATAAGCTGGTAACCAGTGTCCTTGCATGGTTTCTGCTTCCGTTCCTGCTTTAACTTCCCTTAACTATGGACTGAAACTTGGAAATGTAGGCTGACATAAGGCCCTTTCGTCCTTTAAGTTGCACTTGGTAATAGTGTTTATCACAGCACCAAAAGTCAAACCAGAACGCAGCCCAAGATGAGAACATAACACTTGTGTGATAAGAAAGAAAGCAGAGCCTGTGCCATCCGTGATTCCTTCTGTGTGGGAGGAGCAGAGCAACAGCACAGGTTTTATTTGGTTGACTGCAGCATTAAAAACAAGCAAACAACTCACTCCAGAAGGGCTAGAAAACAGTTACTTATGAAAAAGTAGACAGTAAAATAGGGGGGTTGGGACTTGTTAAGTCTACATCAAGGATGAAAAAGAAAACCACCTAACTCTATACATTACTTTTTAAAAATTTTTGTATTCCAGAGATGCTGTGAAATGTGTACTTTTTGATTTTTTTTTTTTTTTTTTTTGAGACAGTATTTCTCGATGTAGCTTTGGATGTCTTGGAGCTCATTTTGTAAACCAAGCTGGTTTCTAACTCAGAGATCTGCCTGTCTCTACCCTCCCACATACTGTGATCAAAGGCATGTGTCACCACACTAGCTGGTATTACCTGTTTTAAAAATCATTTTAATAGATACACTAAAATGTGTATTCCTTATGACCAAATCATTCTGCATTTTAAGTTTGTTCTAAGAAAATGTTTTTCATATGTGCACAATGATATTGGCATAGGAATTATTCATTGAACAGTAGTTTTTAACACTGTGCATAAGAGAAAAAGAAAGAATTAAAATATCGAAAGCCTAGCTGTGTGAGATTACTATAATGCATGCGTTCTATTTACAAATGAATCATTAAAAATTATGCCACAAAATAACTTTAAAGATTTGGAGATATTGCATACAGTATATTTGTAATGACCAAACACCAGAAGTAGAACTCTGTTTTTGCAAAATAGCAAGCATACATTCTTAAATATTTTATTACTTCATTACTTTATTACATTATTTGTTTGTTTGTTTGCTTGTTTACTGGGTGAGTGTCCATCTGGCTGTGTTTCTGTCTATGTGCATGTATATATATGAAAAGGTGAACATAGGCCTTGGCATTCATGTGGCAGTTAGAAGGAATCTTGAAAGAGCTGTTTTTCTTCATCTACCATATGTGTTTCAAGATAAAATCCAGGTCATCAGGCCTGGTATCAGAACAGAAACCTACAGCCATCATCATATGCCTAGCATATGTTCTAATACATACAAAGAAGGCCCAATGCCCCAGTATAGGGGAATGCCAGGACAGCGAGGTGGGAGTGGGTGGATAGGCAAACACCCTCATAGAAGCAGGGAGAAAGGGAATGGGATAAGGGGTTTCTGGGGAAAACCAGGACAGGGGATAACATTTGAAATGTAAATAAAGAAAATATCCAAGAAACAAAAAAAGAAAAAAGAAATCTCAAAGACAGTTACAGACTGAAATAGTAATAAAGGCTTTTTTGGGTCATGCAATTAAGAAAAAAATTTAATCAAAAAACCTTTGCTAGCGTATTATTTACTTAACATGAACACACATTTTCTATGTATCTATGTATGCATGCATGTGTGTGTGTGTGTGTGTGAGAGAGAGAGAGAGAGAGTGAGAGAGAGGGAGAGGGAGAGAGAGAGAGAGAGAGAGAGAGAGAGAGAGAGAGTTTAGTTGAGATAATATTAATTTTTTTCAATCCTCATCATGAGGATGAGGATGGTCAGGCTTGACAGCAAGCTCACTCAGCTACCTCATTAGCCACATTATATTTCTTTTTGGAATTAAAACACTTTAGCTTTCGAGAACCAAACATCAAAACAAAATAAACCTGATTCACATTCATTTGAACATGATGATGTGATATCTATTTCATCTTGATAGTTATTTTATAAATAGAATGTCATGATGCAAAGGAAGGCACCATCAAAACACTATTCAGAACTTGATGATGTTAATAACTGACTGTCAACTGAATACTTACTGGGTATGTTTTGAGCATTCCTTTATATTATTTGATTCCCATGATGCCCCACTTAAGTTACTATTACATCTACTATCACCAGATAATAAAAGTGAGCCCTAAATAAGGTCAGTAAGATTTTTTTCAAGACTCAACGGTGGCACAGTACATCCCAGACTGAAACCCATGAAGTATCCACAGCCTTTGTAATGCTGTGGTGTTGGCCATAATGATGGGACAGACTGAGGACTTGTCAGATTCCCACTTGATGATGATGTAAGGAAGGTTGTTAATATAAGAACTGACTTTGCTGGGTTATAGCTGTCCAGGAAGGTAGATCTAAATGCTTTGAGGAAGAGACTAGCCCTTCGGTCACAGAGGGATCAACTGACTTCTGTCATACACCTGCTGCCAGGAGGCTTCTCCCGAGGGATATAACTGCCAGAATGGTTTTTCTGTGCCTAAAATGTAGCAAACTTAATAATATCTCTTCACTTGGGTGTAAGAAGCAGTGAGTAGTTCCTTTACTGTGAGCTTTCTGAAAAGCTAGGCTAAAGAACTACACAGAATAGAATTAGGGTCCCAAGAGTATTGGCTAAGTAATATTGCCTAATTAGATTGGGTTTTAATGAGTAAAATGGAAAATAAACATATAACCTGCTGATGAAATAACTTTTCAGATCTAGCTAATCATCTCAAAATGAAATGAGAAACTCCCAATTGGTTTTCCCTCAACTATTACTAAGTGACACAAAAGGCAACTTCTAGTTATATGTTGTCTCCTAAATCACCATGAATACTACAAAAGAAGTCTACTAACCTACAGTAATGTCTAAAACAACTCATGAGGGGCTCCTATAGATACATGAACATTCTAAATATTTTATTAACTACAAAAATCCCAGTACTCACATAAAATTATTCAATCCCAGTAAGAGCAAATGTCTTAGATTGTAGCTGTTAAGGAAGCTCATTCTCCATGAGTGATGCAACAAAGATAAAATATTCTCTTAGAGAATGGATATATGTAAATCAACTTTTTACTCATGTTAATGTTAAAAATTTGAATTTAGACAGAAAACACCCCGAATCATATGAATTGTACATGTTACCATTGATTTTGGAAGGAAGGAAATTATACTGGTTGTGTATCTGAAGACTCTGTCTGTGTGCTTATTCTGAAGGACATGCCAAAAATAATTAATGTTGGTACAGGAATGGCAGAGAGATTTGTCCTAGAAGTGAATATCAATCCATTGGTCATGCCTGATGAGAGTGATGGCCTATAAAGATAATGAGGTTGAATCTGTTTCATCACATTACAGGGTCCATATAAAGCAGAAAAACAATACTGTAGTGGTGTTATCATTTAATAATTTTAGTATTTCTATAAAAAAAACTATGATTCATCTGGCAACATTTAAAGGGAAAAAAAGAGAAAAAAAACTGTTATTGGTCTTTTGTCTTAACCAGGTTTTGTTTTACAAACGTTTACAGACATCATTCTTTTTGATCAACATGAAACCCATGTGAGCAATAGAATGGTTGCAATTCTGTTTTTCCCTGTAGCTGGGTCTGTCTTAAACCAACTTACCTTTGGGCTGCCCATTCCGAGTAGAGTAGGGAGTACAAAATCAGGTCAGGAATAAAGGCTTCCATCAAAGTATGAATTTAGTCCTTCTTGAAGACTCTTGGGTGATATGTCCTGGGCTTGATGACCATGTTGACCTTACAGATAGTAGACTTGGTACCTTTGTTGGAGGTCAAATGCAATCTATTCCAGGATACTTTGTTGAAAATCTACATAAGGCTCCTTATCTATTGTATACTAGGTTGTTACAGTCACACACTTCTAAACAAGCTGGGATCCATTGCTCACTCTAAATATCTGGACATGCTATCAGTTAGAAATTCTAACAGCAGTCATTCTTAGACCTCACATGTATCATTTTTCTTAGGCAGAAACAAGCATTTCCTACAAGTTGCTCAAAGACCTATTTAGCTAAAAAATTAGTTTCAGGTGATATGGAAACCACTGTACCTTTTTGGGATAAGAAAACACACAAAGAAAACCTGTTGCCCTTTGGAACCTCTGTCATCATCATTTATAATGAACTATACTTATTCCAAGGCATATTCTATTCATTTTTGACAGAGTTCAAGTAAGCATAAAGTAAGCAAGAAAGAGCCCTGGGTTTTCCCAGTGTTTGGGATTGAAGCCAGGGCTTTGGGCACAGTAGATATACACTCTACCACAGTTGATAACTCAAACCTCAAGAACTGTAATTTTTTTAAGAAAAAACAATTAGAGGCTGAAGATGGTACAAAAGGTAGGAGTACTTGCTGTTCTTCCAGAGGACCCAGGTTAAGTTTCCAGCACCCATGCATCTGTAACTCCAGTGTTAGGGGATCTGATGTCTTCTTCTAACCCCCAAGGGATCCTATACATACATAGTGTATATATATACACTCAGGCAAACACATATACATAAAAGAAAAAATACATAATAAAATTTTTAGCCTTTATCCCTAGTCTTCAACATGAAGAAAGCATGAGTCCAACTGGAATGAAGATCATGAGGAGAGAATGGGGGCTTCAAGGAAGAGGTTGGGCAAGTTCTTAGGGCACTGGTGGTGTTAAGGTGAGAAGAAATGGAAGAGTGTAAGGAGCCATGATAGAAAGGGAGAGGAATAGAGGATCAACCAAACCTAAATATGAATAAGGAAATTGTTACTTTGCATGCATGAGGGTTAATCTTGGTTGTCAATTTGATTAGATACGTAATTAACTAAGAGTTATGACTCTGGTTGGGTCTCTGAAGGTCTTTCTTGGAAGTATTAACTGATTTGGGGGTGAGTTCTCTCCTAGAATGGCTGGATAGCTTTCACCGGCTAGCCTTCTCCCTTGGTTGCTCAGTGTAACTACACTGTTGTTGCCTGCATTAGCTGCTCACAGCAGAACTCAGCTTTGCTTACCTTTCAACAAGGACTGAAGTCCAGGCTCTTCAGGAATCCTCCAGGATTCTTCCAAAATTTCATGGAGCAGATTGGGAGAACCACTCGGGCTTGTGAACTAGCATCCTCCCTAGCATGCTGACAGCCATTGTTGGGTTACTCAGACATTCCTGTGCAATCCCAATCAGCACACCCCTTTCTAATTGGCATCTATTCTTTTGGTTCTCTTCCTCTGTAGAATCTTGACTAATACAACTTGCTAACATAAAAGTATTCTTAACAAATAACCTATCAGTGTGTGAGCATCTGACTCAGGATTTCTCTTCTATATAAGAGTTGTATTCATTGTAGCAGATGTGCAGCTTGGTCATGGGTCCCCTAAAAACTGGAGCAGAAGTTGTCTCTGTCTCTGTTGCCTGCCATTGGATCTCCTTCCCCTAATTGGACTTCCTGGTTGGGCCTCAGTGGGAAAGGAGGTGCTTAGTTCTGTTGAGACTAGATGTTCCAAGGTAGGTGGGTAACCAAAGGGAGTTTCCCCTTCTCTGAGGAGAAGGGAGGGTGTAATGGCGAGGGAGGGATTTGTAAGGGTGGGACTGGGAAGAGAGGTGGTAAGGGGTTACAATAGGGATGTAATGTGAATAAAAAATAAATTATGAAAAAAAAAAAGAATTGTGTTATTTGCTCAAAGTTGCAATGACACAGTTCTGAGTCACGGGGCATGTTTAGCATGGATGAGGACCTGGGTACAATCCACAGCACCAAAGAAGTTAATTAAAAAGTGATTTTGAATGAAAATATGAGTGTGTACACAGCCGTGGAAGTAATGAGTCTCATGAGAAAAGTGAATTCAAATTATGAAACATTTTACAAAAAGGGCTGCTCCAACTATGTATTCCACAACATCAAAAGCAGTTTCAATCAAGGTATGAATCTGATTCTTTTGCAGGCTTCAATGTTCAAAACTATGCAAGAGTCTTTGAAGAAGTAAGATCAGGCAGAGGTTAATTATACAGACTACAAAACCTGTAAACCTGTGTTGAATTCTTCTTCAAAATATGAGTTCAGACTGCTAAGAAAGCTCTGTCCATAAAGTGCTTGCCCTGCAAATCATGAGAGTTTGAATTTGATCCCTATCACAGGCATCTGAGCTTAATCTCAGGTACACATATAAAAATCTCAGTGTGATCTATAATTCCAGTACTGGGGAGGCATCCCTGGAACATGCTGTTCAGCCAGTCTAGTCAAAATAGTGTGTTCCAGGTTCACTGAGAAATTGTTCTTCAAAAATGAGGTGGAAGGGTCAGCAGGATGCTTAGTGGGTTACGGCACCTGTCACTAAGCATGACAACTGGGCTTGATCTCTTATACCCACATGACAGAGAACGGAGACTAGCAAATTGTTCTTTGACTTCTATATGTGTGCATGTGTGTGTGTGCGGACACACACACCACACATTTTTAAAGTTTAAAAATATTAGGTGAAGAATGATAGAGGAAGACTCTTAATGTTAAATTCTGGCTTCTTCACAACCATATCGACACATACATATGCATGCAAATCTGCATGCATGCTCACATGTATGCACACATCAACATGCACACACATATACAAACCTACACAAAAATAGGCACATCTCCATGAATACTTTCACATATATGTATATAAACATCATCCTGTGCACACATGCATGGAGACTTGTACGCATGTGTATACATATACCGACATGCACACATACTCCAACATGTACACATACAAATAAACACATCAACATTCACACCTGCAAGCATTCTTGCACACGTGTATAAACACACTAAAGTGTATAAACACACTAAAGTGCACATATGTGCATGTGTGCACACCTTCATGGATACTTGCACATAAATGTACATACATACACCCCAACATAGACACACACATGTATGCACATCTGTGCTAAAACCAACTTGAGCCTCAATTTCCTGACTTGAAAAACAAGGAAAACAAAGCATACTATGAGCAGTAAATGGGCTGATGCATGGACACACACAGGGTCAAGTATGAGGTGAGCATTAGTGTAGCCCGATGCTGTAATCAAATAGCACAGCTTTAAGTTCTAAGAAGAGCTTCTTGGACTTACTCTGAAATAAAAACTCCTACCAAAAGAACAACACAGCATCTTTCTTTTAAATATCTCTGTGTAATAATCTGGGTATATTTTATTTGTGAAGTATCTTTTCAGGAAATAGGGCTAGAAGATTTAGGTTTTGTTCTCATTTTGCAGTGGATAGAGAGCAGTTGTTGTTCACCCCAGCATTCTTTCTTCTCTCTGGTGTAGTCTTCACAGTGAAACTGAACCAAAGGTAATGGTAAAGAATGCCAGTAGTGATAAGAACTATATAGGAGGTAAGCTTTAAATGTTGAAAACATGTTTAAGTGAAATGCTACACACAACATAATAACTTAGGTGGATCAAAGAAGTCAGAGTTTCATAGAGTTTGCTTTCATTTCTTTTTCAATCCTTGTAGTGATTAAGAACTCCAAAAAATAACCTAACCAGTTCTAAGAACTAGACAGGCTCAGACTTCCTCCTGGCAATCTCTTTGTTTAAAGATGGGAAGGAGCTATTTGCAGCAAAACTAAAAGAAAGTTTATTTGCTGCTGCCAGAGAAAGAAGCGTAATGAGAACTGCCTCACACTGTGGTACAGCTGTATTGCCATGAAGACTTATTTATTCCTAAACCATGCATACTCATCTTAGTAGGGCAGTAAATTCATGTGAGAAGAAGGGAAAAGTCACACGTTGTACTTGACTATCTGCTAAGAAGCACACCCAGTCATTAGGCTTAATTAGAATGAAATTAGATGAGTTGATAGCATACTTAAACTGTCTTATATTTAACCAGCTTCCTTTGTCTACTAAATATGATTTATATCTTTTGCACCAGCTGTCATTAGTTCAAAGACAAGAATCTCTAGATTCTGGTATATGGGTTAAACATGTTAAAAGGGAGAGAGCCAGAAAGCAAAAAAAAAAAAAAAAAAAAAAAAAAAAAAAAAAAAAAAAACCAACCACCAAGAAGACTTCACTACATTTGCCTTTAGTCAACCCCTTAAGTTAGAAGTAAGAAAAAAATGAGTCAGACAGAGGGCACAATGGACATAGGTCAATCACATTTCCCTTACACGACCATAGAATAAGTCTTTTCCATGTGGTGACCAGAAGACTGTTGATAGAGTCCATCTCTAAATGTCTCTAGAGAAGGATAGGAAGGGAGAAGAGAGGGAGAGATGGCTAGGAGATGGAGATGGCTGTGGGGTAGAGATGGAGAGAGAAAGAGGGAGGATGGAGAGGGATGAGGGAGAAGGAGACGAGAGAGGGAGAAGCAAAATAAATAAATAAATAAATGGATTTTAAAATGACTATAGTACTTGTTCCCATGAAGATTCCCATGGAGAAGGGAGATTTTAAGTCATTGAGACCAGAGTGATTATTGTTATTATTATATTAATTTAATTAGAGCAAATGACTACATATAGGGCCAGTAGAGTTCTGAGAAATTAGATAAAATGAAAGAGCATCATTTACAAAGACTTTCTTCTTTTCAAGAGATACCCACTAACTCTTTAGAGATGAGTTCATTAGAAGGGTCTGTTTGTGTGCAACAGGAACAATTATTACCATTTCTACCCCATATTTGTTGGTGAGTGATCAGTAGATCTATTGAAAACTAAGGTATGAAGGGTAGATTTATACTTCAGTCTGTTTCTATCAAGACAATGAGTACTTCTCTACTGTCCTAGTATCAGAAAAAGTATATTAATATTTTTGGCATAAGGATTCAAGAACTTTCCAGTGTGGAGTAGAACTCATTTGAAAATGGAAGCCTTGTATAGAGCTCATGGGAACGTAAACTTGTGTAGCCACTATGGAAACCAGCATGAGGGGTTGTCAAAAATCTAAAGGTAGAAGTACTATATGAAACAGCTATGTCATTTCTTCCCAAGAGTCCAAGTCACATGTCACAGAGATTTAAAAATTATTTATTTATCTTTTTTGGAAAAGTGTGTGTGTGTGTGTGTGTGTGTGTGTGTGTGTGTGTGTGTGTGTGTGATGTGCCCAACATGTATGATGGATGCTGCAGAGCAAAAGAGGGCATCAGATCCCCTGGAACGAGAGTTACAGACAGTTTTGAGATGGAATTGAACCCAGAACCTCTGGAAGAACAACCACTGCTCTTAATCCCTAAGCCATCTCTCCAGCCTCTTCACAGAGATTCTTACATAGTCATGTTTATTATAACACAATTTGCAAGAGCCAAGTTGTGAAACTAACTTAGATCCAACAGTAGAGGTAAAAAAAAAAAAACATGCTTTATGTACACAATGGAATTTATTTTAGCCGTAAATAAGAATAAATGTATGTCTTTGTAAGAAAGTAGATGCAACTAGAGATAATCACATTAAGCAAATTAAGTCATTCTGGGACAAATACCATATGTTTCCTCTCATTTTATAGTTTCTAGGTTTTATATAGATACATAAATACATGTCTGTATACATGACATGAATGTAAAGCTGTCAAGGCAAACAGATGATTAATGGGAGGGAGAAGGAAATGATGATGAAGTATAGGCACCGGGGAAATATGTTCAGTGTATACTATATGCATTTATGGATATAGATCTGAATACACATCTCATGGTACCATGTTCAGTGGGCAGAGGAAAGGGAAGGGGGAAATGTAATTAAAATATCAAATATAAACAATAAACAAAAAAAGGTGATTCAAGAAGAACATGCCACCTATTATGTCAGGATTAACATCCTGAGGAAAATCAAAAGAAAGGTTTTCAACATTTTATAGACCCTGTGTTTTCAGCTATAAATGCTCCCTAATTGCCTGAATATGAACAGTAGATATGCGAACATCATTTTCATGAATACTTTAAATGGATATGCATGGAGACAGCTGATATGCCACATTAACCTCTTCATCCTCTAACCCGGTCTGAAGCATAGTTCCAGCTTCTTTTAATCTGTGGCTGGTTTTTTTTTTTTTTTCTATGTTAAAACTTCTTTTGGTTTTGATAGCAAAGGTGGATCTCACTGTCTTTTTGACTAGCTTTGAAATATGCCCTGCATGAGTCTAGAACACCTGCAGATGCTATTACCTTTTCACATGGTCCTTAATAATTAGTAGCCTATGGGGCTTCACCATGAAGTCTCGAGCAACAGTTTACATGACATTTGGTTCACCAAAATGATACCAAGAAGTGTTACCAAAAAGTGCTTACAAAGGTCTAGTTAAAGCTTCTCTGAATGTTTAATACCAATAATAAATATAGCAAGTCATATAAAATGAAACTATATTCCAATAATCCCATATTGAGATACAGAACACCAGTACCTCTCATGTTATTGCATTAAGGTCTGTTAGTTTTGTGGAATATGTCATCCATCAAAGTGTTATGGTGGTTGGAGGAAGGCCACTGGACTTGGAAGACATAAATTTGGTTTTTTTTTCCTTGCAATCATGTCAACAATTACAATATATTATGTCTGTCTGTCTGTCTGTCTGTCTGTCTCTCTCTCTCTTTAGTTCAGTTAAGTCTCTTACTAAAGCAAATTCTTTTATGTAGAGCTCTGACCCATGGATGTGCCCATACCAACTTTCTTTATAGCATAATCATGCTGACAGCATAGGAGTAAGGGTTGAGAGTATTCACATTTAATCAGAAATGTATACTTTTTGAACCAGGTATGGTGGCTTATACCTGTGTGTCATCTCACACTCATGAGACAGAGACTGGAGACTTTCCTCAAGTTTAATGCCATGGAATACATAAATCCATGCACACTACAAATCAGTATCAGTCCTCGGATCTCTACAGAAATTCCTGTACAGGAATGCCAGACATAATTGAGAAGACAATCTTGTTCCCACTCATAAGTGTTTGGACCCATAAATCTTTAATTGATCAAATCATTCATTCAGTGAGCATCAGTAGTGCTTCTTATTATAGAAAACACAGATGGAATATAATACAGTCATTGGAATGACTGGAGACAGCTTGAGCATTGTAGCTAGCAGCTCACACTGACTAGTCTTACACACAAACGAGAAATAAAATGGTAGGAGAAAAACCAGTTACATGCAGATATTTATAGTTTTATTTAGTATGAACTTCCAAAGAGCTTCCTAGAAATAACATAAGTTTTATCTTAAACTCATTCTGGTTTTTACGACCTCACCCACAGCCGCCACCACCACCACCACCACCACCACCACCACCACCACCACCACCACCATCACGACCACCACCACCACCATCACCACCACCACTACCAACCCATCATGTCCATATCCTACGTCAAATGATAGTATGATTAGGAAAGAATCTAGTCCAAGATTTTCTAGAAGAAATGGCACTGTAATCCAGTTAGAGAATAGTTTGAGGCATTAATCATGGACAAAATTGCTTCAAGCCATCTGGCATTCTCGGTTATTCTTAGAGTGCCTGGGGAGCGGGGAACGAGCAGATATTATAGTGAATCCAGGTTTGCTCACAACACTGACTCATTCCAAACACTTCAGATTCTGGAAGTTTTCCTTGTTTATAGTTTCTACACTTTAAGAAATTATTATTTTATTTTGATTAGATCTACTGGGCATGCCTATAAACTTGGCTCCACTGTCATATCAATTATGTTTACACACTTGCATGATAATCAAAGATACCTTGGGCTACATGAAAGCTGATAGCATATACGGTGGAAACCAGGCCTGCTGCTTGTACACTGTTCCCATCCCACGCCAAGCCTTAGGGCTCAGTACCTGTAGGCTCTATAACTGAGGTTCCCTTCCCTTGATCACATGACCAAATGACACTTTGCCATCTGGATCAGCAACAATCTTGCTTCAGAGAAACATTCCATGACGGTCAATCTAAACCAGGCATTTGTATTACAAACTTCCACTATAATGCCCACTTTTCATTTTTTATTGTGTAGTCTCTGCTACATTATCAGTTATCATAATTATCATAGAAATTCTACTAAGAACAAGGAATTTTTACTACCTACAACATGTGTGTAAAGAAACATGTGCATAAAGATCCAAAGTGCTATATACCTAGCACTGTGCCAGATTCATATTTATATATGATGAATTATTACACAATTAACTAATTGAAATAATCATCTTTTAGAATTGCAATTTGACTCTCTACACACAGTGAACAAAGTGATTCCAACAGATTTGGGTTGGAAATCTTTTTCATTACATATAATATGAAAAAATTAATATAACATTCGCTTGTAGAATTATGGCTTGGGTTTAATAAGAATTCAAGGGTTTAATGTAAGCCAAATAACCATAATAATTTGCAATCAAATTATTTACTAGTGATTTGTATTCACATATTTTAATTCTAGCCCACAGATATTTAAACAGCACATCCCATTTAGCTTCCAAACGATGGCCTTTCAAACCAAATAACCTCCTTTATTTCTCCAATTAGCTGGCTTGTGTTTCTTAATTATCTTATTGTGTGCTTTGATTTGTCACTTTATTCAACAAATATTTTTGAGACACCTAGGATCTAAGAACCACGATTACTCACAAATCCCAGTCCTTATTGTGAATACAGCTAAAAAGCAAGCTAAACTATTCAAACAATCACCAAAAATTAGAGATCTTTCTGAGGGTACAGATTGCAGAAAACCATCCCTAGGGATCTGTCTTAAGTCTTCAGGAGAATCCGAACTCTCATGTATAAGCTATCCAGAAGCTACAGGAACCAAGTACAGAAGCTGCAAATCAATGGGGCAGGAATCATACTTCATGAACAAACCAACCTGAGTAACAAGAACATGGAGAAGTATAAAATAGCTGTCAGAAATGAAATCCCTGTAGTTCAATGGAAGAAATCACATTGGACATGAAAACTGGGAAAGGTCTCATGTTTTCTATCCTCTGGGAGCGAAGTATCTCATTTGTATAAACATTACAATTGATATTTTGATAAATTTATCATTGAAAACAATTTAAGTGAAAGAATAAAACTCTGCTTGATGGGAATAAGTAGCAACTATTACATCTAAATAGCTACAATTGCATCGAGTCCCTACTTTTATTATTTTTAAAACTAAAGTGAATTATATACACACTTTCCCTTTTATTGAAAATAATTCTTTTCTCATACAATGTAACCTAATTGTACAACACTTGTCACCAAACAAACCTTCCAGTATTGGGGCTTTTTTATACCCAATTGAGTTGTTGGCAAAATGAGTTCCATGCAGATCCCCAGACAACCCAGGCTATTACTAAGACTATAGATTGCTCTCCATAAACTGACCATAAGACCCCATTGCTGACTCCCAATTTTAACACACAGGTATTATACCGAGAACATTTTTCTATGTATTTATCAGTAAAAGCATAAACATACATATGGAGGAAATGCTTAAGTAAAAGAGCTGTGAATCTATAATGAATCTATTATCAAGTTGATACGGTAAATGAAATAATGTACATTAAACCACCACCCAACTCTGGCCTGAGGAGCACATACTGCGTCCTGACTCTAGATTAGTACGTTGCCTGTCACACTGTCTGTAGTCTTGATTTCTATAAATTGCCTGCTTTATAAAGCTCACTTCTGTAATCATATTGATAGGATTAATAGAGAGATTGCTACTTACAAGCTAAACAGAGCACAGATAAACACACCACTCTACACTGAGAGGGGAAAAAAATTCAACAAATACCAACACTGCACATGGTGACAAAGGATGCTGTTGTGACAACTGGTTGGAGCTTACATATGCTGCTCTGAAGTAGGTCAAATAGAAGTTCCAAGTCAGTTTCAACTTGAAAGGTGAAACACAAGTGTTGACATTTTAGTGTTGAATGTTATTAACATTGATTATAATCCATGAACTGCCTGATGGGAAATATAGCTTATGAATAATTACTAAAATGTGGGCCAAATTCATATAGCAATTCTGAAATTATGGATATGATTAAGCATTTCTTTATAACTGAACACAGTAGTGTAATGAAAACAGATTAGCAACTCTGCGCCCACGTTTCATGCTTGCAGTTTGACAATGATAGTAATGAGACTATGGACACAAGGGTCTTGAACAGAAACTGAAGACTTAGACTGGTCTTTTGTCTCTCTGTGTCTGTATTTCTGGTTCTTACCTACTTCCTACTATTTCTCCTCTTCCTCCATCCCTATAGCACTGATCATTTTTCTTTTCAGGTTCCCACTCTTTAGAATATTGTAAAGAAACTTGCATGGATCACATATGGATCACATGCACATATTTAGATAATGAAGAGAGAAACATTAGAATTCCCTGAGCTAAAATTAGTCAATATACATTTGCAGCCATTTACCATGATTGAACCAACCCATCTTTACTAACACACTTTGAGGAAGAGGCATCATTAATTCACTACTTATAGGAAATTTCAAGTCTATAAAGGCTTAGAAAATTATTCAACACTTACTCTGTTTCTTTTTTCTTTTACTGAGAAACTGTAGATACCACACAAAGATATGGGGCTTAATATATTTTATTTAATACATATCCATGCATATACTATAAATTCTATAATTTATATATTATGAATTAAGATAATAAACATGCCCTTGACTTGCTTAGTTTTCTAATGAGAACATTTTATTTTTCATTGACTTGTATACTTCCTATGTCACAAATTTTTCTGAGGGGGAGCGCATTGCCCTCGGCCTTGGGAACAAGGGCGATTGAACAGAACATGATAACCAGCACTTCAGTTATTACAAGCATCATTTAAGAAAAGAGTTTCAAGTTGAGAAGTTGGGTTACTTTTAAAATAAGGAAAACACAATAGTCGAAGATTTTATGAAACTCGGTTCTCTCAAAATTTTTAGGTAATGCAGTCTGATTTATGTAGTTCATCTAATCAAGCCTCAAAAAGGTTTGCATCTAACTCGTTGACTGAATGGCAGGGAACCTTTAGGAAGGGATATATTTGGTGTGATGAAGAAATGCATTTCTAATGCATGAGAGAAGTTTGTCAAATTAAGTTTCAATTTAGTTACAGGCAAATATTATAAGATACGGAAAGCTAAACATTCTTACTAATTTTTTTCTAATTTTCATGGGGTGATGTTTAGCTGAATTTATCCCTTGAGCACATAAGACAATGTTTTTACAATGCTGAAAACTTTGCATTGATTTCTCCGACACCATCTTTAAAAGTTAAGAATTTACACACACACACACACACACACACACACACACACACACACCAACTATAAGAATCTTAATTGAAAAATTTCACAGTTCAAATGATAATCTGCTAGATCAAATAAACACATTTTCAAGCAAAGGCTTATGAAGTCTCAACAGAGGTTTTAGGATGCTTAGAAGTCTAAATGTAGGATATGTTTTAAATTAAATGAATGAAAGTTTCATCTTGAAGGAAAACAGGTAGGTAATTTTCAGAATTAACTGGATACTTAATAACTCTCAACTGAAAGTTCTTTAGAAGCTATTTTACTATCAGCTAAAATTGTAAGACAATAAAATTGAAGATCAGACAAACTGAATATACGTTTGTGACACATTTTTACACATGTACAGATTTGTGAATGAAGCTCTGAGAATTGTGAGGTTGTGGTGTAATGGACTACATAAATCACTCCAGAATTATTAGTGATTGTAAATAATATAGTATTTGCTATATAAGAGTTAAGCATTAAGAAATTTCCACATGGAGTTTTGTACAGTTTTTTGTTGGTTTTTTTTGCTCATATAGAACTCAGATTATGATAGACTAAAACCACTCTCAAACATCTATATCTTTGTTTAATCCTTTCAAGAAAATTTCATTAATAAATTTAGTACATACATTTGATACACAGACTACAGTATGAATACTTGTAAATAAGCACTCAAAGGTTAGGACTAGCATTGAGCATGTTTAGAAAATGATGTGTGGTTTCCCAAGATTAGAATGACATAAAATTATTCATTTACATAGCTGATAGATAGACTGCTCTTGGAAAAAAATTAAGACCAATTTTCAAAAATATAAAACAATAAGACACTTTTATTTTATATTATATGAATATAGTATAAAAAAAAAAAACCCAAGCTCTCCAGGGAAGTATATCTTCTACATTTCATTAGTCAGTTTCCCGAGCATTCAATATTTTACTAATTATATCAATTTTCTTAATAAATTTTAACTTTATATAATATAGTTAA
Source organism: Arvicanthis niloticus (assembly GCF_011762505.2). Classification (NCBI taxonomy): domain Eukaryota; kingdom Metazoa; phylum Chordata; class Mammalia; order Rodentia; family Muridae; genus Arvicanthis; species Arvicanthis niloticus. The sequence continues at coordinate 138,926,132 of NC_047658.1, forward strand.
TGTTTAAACTATATTTTAAAACATAATTTTAAAACAAAGTATTGTTTATTAACCTTTCAAAACTATTTCCTTGAACCCCAAGCTGAGTAATACCAATATAGCAGCAGCATGCACAGAATTCGGCAGTTTGGAATAGGTGGTGCAGTTTTATTGTACAGCAGTGACTCACTCCTTCATCACTGATGGTGGCTTCTGAAATTGTTATGTGGAAGCAAATGTGTGACATAAATACTCTAGAGAAGCATAAATGATAAGTCATCATGACTTGTTCATTCAGAAGCAAGAATGAACATAAGGCACTAATGTTCATTGAACATAAAGTTTATTGAAAAGCTGTAGCTATCCAATGTTTGCTGATAAAGGTATATTAAAAGTCATTTGACATATAAATATGGGATGTCAGATTAACTCAGAAGCTAAATAGTCATATAATATCAAGCATAAACTAATGTATGTTGAAGGGACTTGCACAGAGTGAGCACACACATGTTCACAGGCATGGTGGCAATTCTTAAGGCTATATAGAACATAGTTCTAATCCTAAATTGCTTATAAGGTATAGTCAAGGATGGCATAAAGTTCCCTAGGATTCAACCCGTCTTTCTTCATGTTGGAAAGGGAACTTTATAATGTCACTAGGCGGGTGGTTCCTTTATTTTTTCTAGGCTTTCTGTGATTAAATACTGGGGAAAGGGATGAGAACAGATAAAGTGTGTGGCTTTAAGCACAAGGCTACTTGTTCTGTCTTTCTTTATTTCCCGTTCCCTTGGGATGCAGCATCAAAGAGCTGATGGTCTGGCTTCAACCATATACACAGCAGAGTGTCTGGAGACCTGGGCATCTGAATCACTGCATGAGGTGTAGCTGTTCAACCAGCCTCTTCCACTTACTTCTAGGATGCCACATAAGACAGAAATAAGTCTCTACTTGAGAAGACAGAGTTCATTTCAGTAACTCTTTGTTATTACAATTTAGTCTAGCCCCGAAACAATAAATAATAAGACAACTGTGTACCAGATACTGTCTGGTAGTGTCATGTCTCATTAATCATCTAAATTTCTGTATAAAACATGATTTCATTATTCCAATTATTTAAGCCAAAATCTGGAGTCCTTCACTCTTTCCTTCCTCTCATGAGCTACTATCAATCAATCAATGAACTAGCAAAAGCTACTGGCTGAGCTTTCAAAGTAGACTTTAAATTTGACATTTTTTAAATATCTTTATTCTTTTAATCCTTAATTTAAAACCAAGATCATTGCTATTTCAAAATTTTCTCATTAACATCACAGCTTCCTTCCTGCCATTAAAAATATTACTTCCCATACACGATACAGGTTTCTTATTAGTCATAACATAAAAAATTATAAACTATCTGAAAGACATAGGCATGACCTATGATACCATCTAAGATCTGCTACCTCACTGATTTTTTAGGCTCCCCCACTTCAGCCCACAATCACCAACTTCTCTCCGGCCACTCTGCTACCCATGTTGTCATTAAAATATGTCAATCCAAACCTTGTCTAGAACATAGCATCCTTTTATTCTCTCTGTCAGCGATAATCCTACCCCCACCATAAACTCAATTATGTCTCTGCTCAATGCGTAACCTACAAAGTCATCTTCTTTGACTATCCCATGCAGCACGTCTAGCCTCTCTTCTGCCTACTGTTCTAGGTACCATATCCACACTTGGTATTCATAACATCAGTTGTACACACAAGCTTCTGTTATGTATTGCCTCGGTTGCAACCTAAGAAACACACTCTGAGAATTGTGTGTTGCTTTCTGTGTTGTAACCATAACTCTTAGGACAGGACCTAGCAGAGAATATATGCAAAATTACTAGTTCCTGAATCAATAAGTTGTAGGAATAAAATTAATAAAAACCAACCAGGCTTAGGTGCTATAAGGAAGGCACAGTAGATATTAGGCTACTCAAATAAAATAATCCTGCTCTACCGGGAGATAACAGACATCTTAGGACAGATACATTAGCTGTCTCCAAAGACCAGCAGCATTTAAGAGCATGTAATTCAAGCAGAGGAAATACATACTTCCACAGATATAATGAATACAGAAAGATTATCCATAGTTGTGGAGCAGGCCATGCAGAAATGAGTGGAAGCAGGACAAGTGTTCCTTCCCACATGTCAGGCATAAGACTTCGCACTGACAAGAGAGGAGATGGGAAAATGCATCTAGAACATTCCCCAAAGCTTACATAACTTCCTTCATGGATCTGAATTCAGATCCATGTTTGCCAAGTTGTAAACTCAGCTGACTTCATTTCACTGTAGGGTCTTCTATCCCAAGGGGTTTGTATTTTTAGCCACAGAAGAGCACTGGGCATGTGAATCATGGGACGTAATAACACTAATACATTTCAAAGACACCAAGCTCATGATTATATGATTATGTATAGAATGCAGAAAACCAAGATAAGCTTAAGTACAGAATGGCTGAGATGAAATGTTAGTTAATTCAGACAAGAAGTGATGGAGGTATGAATTAAAGCCAGGTCAGACAGGGACAGGTAAGAGCAGAGGACTGACAGACAGGACAGAGTTTGTGATTGAATGGCCCCTAGTTTGCACTCTGGGCAGATTTTTACAGAGAAAGGATGATGTCATCTACGAAGTTGAGAAACAGAATAGACAAATCGTAAAGAGGATTATTTCCATCATGTCTATCTGGGCACATAGTTGCTTGATGGGTGGATCTGGATTAAACCCCCAGGATTTATGGCTTTTAGTTCTTTGGCCATTTCTCCACCTGACATCTGAAACCAAATGCTTAGATGTGCTTTTGTAACATAAAGTACAAAGAGACAGACCTAGCACAGTACCTTAACTATGTCAAGAAAAGTCTATGCTCTTAGCATGAGAGAAAATATGCTGTTGCAGAGAATGCTGAAGTATGACATATACACAATATAATATTACATGTGTTCACTGTTAGAGTAGGTCTCTTATCTCTCACTGTGACTTATAAAGCTGAGTTGGAAGAAAAGGGAAAAATGCCATCATCTTTCAAGGATATAAATTGGAAGGAGTCACATTTTTTTCCATGAAAAGTGCTTAGTACTGTGCAGGTTAAATACCAAAATCAAATAGATGTGCTAACAAATGAAAAAGCTCTTTGCAAAATGGAGCACCAGAGAGAGGAGCTGAGATTCCAAGTCTTCACTTAGCAATGAGAGTTTTAAGAAAGGCATCCATTCAACCAATACTTGACAACTTACTATTACATCTGTGTGAAAGCTACAAACTGTACAAACTGCAGGGGGGCACGTGTGAAATGACACACTGTCTTACTTAATTTGAGACCTTTTACGGTATTAGAAGAGTTATTGTACTGAGTAATCAAAAGACAAAATGTCAGCTCTAATGAGACTTTGAGTAATAGGTAAAATATAAAGCCACTTCCTTCAAGCAAACTGTTGAGTAGCTTTTTTAAAAAAAAAAAAAAAATATTGGATTCTTTTATTCCTTCTGAACTAAAAGTCTAATTAACAAAAAATTCAGGACCCTGCTACACTAATTCAGGATAATTACTGGGGAACCCAATTCAATTCCCAATTCTTGAACATTAGAAAGTGAGAAACTGAGCCCACAAAATACATCAAGGATACTTTCAAGTTGTCAAATGGAATGGAATTAACACAATAATAATCACTTCAATGGGAGTTATTGGCCCACTCATATCTGCATGGGATATTTGCCCTTGATTTAAATGCCGGAATTGCAAAAGTTCTGCTTCTAGTCACCAAGCCTTTACCTAACACATGTTTGTTTGAAACACAGTCCTACAGGGGAGGGCCTCAATATCTGATGTTCTGAACCTATAGCCAATGTATGCTCTGTGAAGCAAACATCAGCTGCCAATGTTAGCCTTCAGGTTACATGGCTTAAGCAGTACTTTTTGAAACAGCCTCTGGATGGCTTTACAATGCTAAAGCTTTTGAAAATTCCCCAAAGTTTTCACTTACGTGATTTCCGATTGATGCTTATGCTATCAGAATTTAAGGTAAACTCAACAGGAAAGAAATCATCCCCGGTACTACAAACTTAGCCAGCTTCCCAGAGCCGGTGAGGTAATGAGACTTAGAAAAGAATCTACTACCATCACTTTGCTAAACCAACATAATTCCTAAATTGATTCTAAGTCTTGCCTTTATACCCACACATAAATGCAGCTTCCACCCCTCATCAAAGAGGCTTCTCTATACAGAAAACGGAGACAACACAGAAAAACCATAACTGACCACAACATAGATATCAACAGATCCTGGGGAACCCAGCACCAGTGGATATAACTACATCACGGCTCCTGCATCTCTGGCTTGGGAACACAGAAAAGAAGGCAAGATCAGAACTAGAATATGAGGAAGTCTGTGAAGTGCTCACACCTAGAAGTAGCTGCAAAACCAAGACTGAAACTAGAGAATTATCAACGAACATGTTAACACAAAAAGTGGAATTTTGAGGAGTCACACCTCTAGACAAAACACTAGAGCAACTGCAGACTGTTAGAAGAGAATTAATCACCTCCAGGGATGAGTCTCCTTATTGGATATCCTGTGCAAAGTGGTCAACTCTGAAACCATATATATACAAACAGCAGAAACAGACTGAATGATTTATATTTATATATTTGTGCAGAAGTAGATATATACATATATATACAGAAATAATATATACATATATATGTATATGTATGCATACATAAATGTAGATATAATGATAATAATCAATAAAAAGGAGACTATCAATTTAAGAGTTGGGGAAGGATATGGAAAAGATTGGAGGCAGGAGACTTTAGAGGAGCTGAGATACAGGATCAGAATGAGGAAAGTGATGTAGCTATATTCTAATTTAAAATGTATACAAATTTAAAAGTAAAAAGGATAATAAATGTAAAACCGTTTAAAGTATTTATTCACTTCAAATAATAATTTTTATTCAAATAATTTACTTCAAATGATAATTTTATCAAATAATACTTTTTGTATTTCAAATAATGTCAAATAATATTGACTTCAAATAATAAATGTGCATTAAACAGTGCTTTAAAATTATAAATTAAATAGTTTAAAATAGTTAACAAGAAATGTGCTTGTTTTAAACTTTGGAGAAATCAAGCTGATTCTGGCATAGGAAGATATCTGGATTTTCTGTTTTTACATTCAGTGTGTTATTAATACCACACTCTACACTGTGGCCTCTGCAACAGTCCACCATATACTAGAGAGAATTTCTGGTGCACTGTGTAAAAGTATACACATGTCAATAAAATGCTGATTGGTCAATGAGCTAAAGCAGGATAAGGAGGTGGAGCAGCCATCAGTAAGAGAGAATTCTGGGTCTGAGTCAGGCATGGAAGGATACATCCAGACACAGAGGAAGACAGAAGCATGAAACTGAAGACCAGGAAACCACCACATGGCATGACTTAGACTGCTTTAAACAGGATAACTGAGTTATGAGCTAATCAAGGAAAAGGCTCAAGTTTATGGCCTATACATTTATTTATATATAAGAAGCCTCTTATTAGGGTCGGCCTTCAGCCACATAGACTCACAAGAGAATGAATCATAAATACAAAAAAAAAAAATAGCATGCTGGTATTTTGTGTTCTGATCTCAATAAACCCTTAGAAAGATCCCAACCCAGAGTTCAAGAGATTCTGAACTCTGGAATTTTCAGTTCAGTTCATGGATTTCCCACAGATAATCATTTTTAATTATAAACATATATAATTAAAAAATGTATTCAAATATGCAACCTCCACCCATTGAATTTGCTGCCTATAAAACAAGTACTGTATTATAAGAGGACCACATATTCATCAGTCTTTTCTGTATGCCTGGTTTAGTCAACAGAACACTCTGACACCCCCTTCTCACCTTTTTAGTGAGCTTTCTAACATGGACACTCAGCAGCTTCACGGGGTTGCCTAGGAGCATCTTACACTCCAATCGTCAAGATAACTCTCCTAGTTCTCTCTCTTAAACATGACATCGTCTCACTTATTCCCACATCAGAAATGGCCACCATCATTTACTCCCTTATTTGCATAAAAATCAAGGAGGCTATTCCTAATTTCTTTCTTATCACAGCCACAGCTAATTGATATGTTGCCAAATTACACCACAAGTTTGGTGTATTTCCATCCACCACTATCATCTAAGCCACCATTGTGCTTTGCTTTAACTAATGTTGTCGCTGTCCAGCTGGCACCATTGGTCCCTTCCTTAACTCCATAATTCATTTAGCATAGTCTGTGAGTGTGTCTAAAGTCTATTTTTATACTCACAAAGTAGGAGCTAAGTATGTCTCGATACTTAAATATCCCCAACTTTGTCTCTAACCCTGAGGATGCGGAAGCAAAGTACAAGAAGTGTCCTAACATCTATCACCAATGCAACTCCAACTCATGTTTTTTTAACAAGCCTACATTCTTCTTAAGGTTTTCTTCATCTGGATTCTTCTATCCACACATTTGTTGATCTGGCTATTTCTTATCATTCGGCTCTCAGCTCCAGTTTTTCTTTCTGAGGGAAGCATTGTCATATCACAGACTGCCAGACGCACCAAGATTCCTTAGCCACCCTACTTAATTCCATTTATTTCTAACATTTATTGCCACCTGAAAGCCCTTTGCTTCTGTTCATAGGTGTTTTTGTATTTTTTCCATTCATCCATCACTAAAATACATATCATATTCAGTTTTCTATCTCCAATATCTGCTAAAACAAAGTAATACTAAATAACTTAAATCTTACACTTCTTGAATATAGAATGAATAATGAATATATAAGTTCAATAAAGAGGCTACCTTGCAAAACAATCCACTAAGTATTTTTTTGCATTCTCAGTTATTAAGGATATAAAAATTCCAACATTTTACACCATCCACTCAAAGGTACACTGTAACATGCCATAAAAAGGGATCATCCCAAAAACTCAGGTGATAGTAGATGCTGGCAGGGATGTGGATAAAGAAGAACACTCCTCCATTGTTGGTGGGATTGTAAGCTGGTACAACCACTCTGGAAATCAGTCTGGCGGTTCCTCAGAAAATTGGACATTGCATTACCCGAGGACCCAGCTATACCACTCCTGGGCATATACTCAGAAGATGCTCCAACATATAACAAGGACATATGCTCTACTATGTTCATAGCAACCTTATTTATAATAGCCAGAAGCTGGAAAGAACCCAGATGTCTTTCAACAGAGGAATGGATACAAAAAAATATGGTACATTTACACAATGGAGTATTCCTCAGCTATTAAAAATAATAAATTTGAGAAATTCTTAGGTAAATGGATGGAAGTAGAAAATATCATCCTGAGTGAGTTAACCCAAACACAAAAGAACACACATGGTGTTTACTCACTGATAAGCGGATATTAGCCCAAAAGCTTGGAATAGCCAAGAGACAACTCATAGACCACATGAAGCTCATGAATAAGGAAGACCAAGAGTGGATGCCTCAGTCCTACTTAGAAGGAGTAACAAAAATACTCAAGGGAGCAAATATGGAGACAAAGTGTGGGACAGAAACTGAAGGAGGGGCCATCTGGAGACCATTTCTCCTGGGTATCCATCCCATGTGTAGTTACCAAAGGTAGACACTGATGTGGATGGCAGGAAGTGCATGCTGACAAGAGCCTGATATAGCTGTCTCCTTAGAGGTCTGCCGAGTCTGACATATTCAGAGGCAGATGCTCACAGCTAACACTGATCTGATCAAGGGTTTCCCAATGGAGAAGTTAGAGAAAAGACTGAAGGAGCTGAAAGGGTTTGTGGCACCATGAGGAGAGCAATAATACCAACCAACCAGAGCTCCCCAGGGTTTAAACCATCAGCCTGGGAGCACATAGGGAGAGACCCATGACTCCATCTGTACATGTAGGGGAGGATGGCCTTGTCGAACATAGGTGGGAGAGGAGATCCTTGGTCCCATTAAGGTTGAACACTTAGTGGGGGCAGGGGGGATTCGAGGGTGGGGAGGTGGAAGTGGGGGGGTAGGTGGGGGCGCATCCTCATAGAAGCATGAGAAAGGGGGATGGGATAGGAGGTTCCTGGTTGGTGGGGGAAATGGGTTAAGGGGCTAAAATCTGAAATATAAATATAATATCCAATAAAAAATGGAATCATCCAATCTTTAGAGCTTACTAATCTTTGCTATGTATATTTGTGATCTCAAAACCAATACAAAGAAGAATATTCCAAAAGGTTTTTCAGGTACAGATTATTTCAACTCTATGATGGATAAAATAAACAATTAAAACTCACAGGAATAAATTTGGAACTTCAAAGCCATCTTAATTTTCTTTCAAGAAAGCAAACAAAATGACTGTTGAAAATCTACAGATTGATTATTTCTCATCTGAGAACTAATTTTTACTTCAGTTGAAAGCTTTACCATCAATAATAATAGAGGAAAATTCCCTGAGTGTTAGAGCAATTCACCTCAGCAAAGTTAATCAGATTAGGTCCCAGAATGGAACTAAATAAATCACTAATGTAAATGTACTCTCTAATAATTCCATGATATATTAAATATGCATGGAATATAAATTCCCAGGAATTTAGTTTAATACCCTTCTAAGTCATGTCTATTATAATGCTAAATCTCTGTGTGATACTTATAGAGATTTAGGACAAAAATATTTTATTGGAAATGAGTTTATAGAACAATCTAAACATAAACATCAGATGCAACTTTCCAGGCCATAATAGTTCAATTCAGAAAAAGCGTGTACAATTATAAGCTGCATTTCTCAAGAGGGAGGCCATTGTAGAATTCCAAAAAGATCAGCTAAGTCTTAACCCAATGGTCTCTATATTGGGGTCTGTATATTGAGGTAGGCTGTTGTCACGGTAGCCCGAATTTGAAGCTTCTCTGTCCTCCCTTGGAGAGTATGCCAAAACCATTACACACTCTTCAAGAATGTCTTATTAGATGGATGGACACTAACAGCATTAGTCTAACTAGCCTACCACAAAAATCATTGCAAATCTTGTTATACCCTTCAAGAAAATACATGGATGTGTTTTTAAAACTGAGCCCACAGTTGTGGGGTCTTGTTAAGTGTTTAGAATGCACACCACCAAACGTTTTATGTGATGATGTGTGGGGTGAACTTGACCACATTATCAAGAAATCAGTATGCTATTACACTGTGGACCAGGAACTAATCACATTTTATCTTGCTGTTTCAACTGTGCTACACTTATTCTTAATTTTCACCCAAATAATAAACATTTGAACTTCCAAAGTTGGAATTCCTTCAAAATGAAGAGTGTGGAAAGACTGACGTTTGTTCAAAGTGAATGCGGATAGAAGTAAAATCCAAGATCCATAATTTAGAGTGATAGTAAAATGGAAAAAGGAGACTTGCCCTTAAAATGTGTGACTCAGGAACTGCATCACTGAAATCACCCTGGCTCCTCTCTGAAATGAGTTATCTTCCCAGGTACCATCTCAAGACTCTATGCACGGCAGATTTCAATTATTTACAACTTCTGAAATCTCCAAAAGTGAGAAAAGTTATAATGCGATATTTTTGTAATGTAATAAGTTTAGCTCAACTACTATGGCTTCATTTTACAAATTCAGGTCAGGATTGATTAGCTAAATCTACAAGTCAAAGTCAGTCACAGCAGTGCATGACAATAATCCCAGCATTTGGGAGCCAAAGGCAGGAGGCTCCCAAGCTTGAGATCAGCCTGAGGTACAGAATGAGACTCCCAGTGTCTCAAACACAACAGTGAAAATAATCGACAACAGTAGAAGTACCTTTGTTGTACATGTAGCACTTTTCAATAGCAGTGCTTGTGGTCAAAACCCTAGGTCAGTTTTGCTTGAATCATACAACAAAATGTTTCCCTTTTTAATGATACCTACAGATGAATCCTTAGTATATTATAGACAAAAAATATATTACTCAGTTTTATAATCAAATCTGACGCTGTCATTTCCAAATATATAAAAATGCTCACAGAAAAAATAAAAGAAAGAAAAGGAAAAAGTAAGAAAACACTGTGGAACATTTAATGCCGTATCTACCACTTCTCAGGGTGATTTACATTCTTGAACATTCTGAAAAACAAGAGAAGATAGAAATGAAATATAAGGTATTTTCCAGCTTCATATTTTGAGAAGGAAAATGATTTTGAGATCATACACAGAAAGTTTTCTATAGATAACTCATGCCTATCATTCCTAGCTCAAATGCATGTCTTTACTTTTACAGACACCACATATGCAGAAGAAATATTACTTTCCAGGATTTTTTAAGGAGACACAAAAACAAGAACATATAAAAATAAGAAGATACACTTCACTGCATTCAAATTAATAACTGTTATCCCTCAGGTGTCAATACAACATAAAAAAAATACAATTCCTGGATAAGAGAAAATATTTACAATGCTAATAATTGTCAAGGGTGAGTGCCAAATACGTGAAGTTAAGTCCCAACATAAAAATGAGCAGACTAACAAAGACTCTTCAGAGGAAAAAACAGTCTCTTAGGTATGGGGAAAGAAGTTCTACCTCATTAGAAGTTAGAGAGAAGGAAGGTGAAATCACAAGATTGCACTGGGCATCCATCCACTGGGTTAGTTCAATGCTAGCCATTAAAAATTACCACAAATAAAAGAAACAAAACGGAAATGTACACAAACCACAATCAGATATGACCAGCTTGATTAAAAAAAAAAAAAAAAACACTTTAGAAAGGAATTTGGAATCATTTAACAAATATAAATTGCTTTCTTGGAGGACAAAACAATAGAAGCAACACAATTATCATGGTAAGCTAAAAAATAAATATAAAATAAATGAAGTATACCATGTATCATGAAACAAAATACTGTACAAACCCATCAAATGTCCAAAGAGTAGCTCAGAATTATTATAGTCATGGAAAGTGTGGGGCTATTCAGCATGACTCATGAGCTTTGCATGGTTGGGGTGGTCAAGAGGAACTCTTTTGACCTATGGAATCTTACACGATAACTTGGATAATGCTCATTCACAAACATCTGGGCTCAGAATTCTCAAGTTGGGGAAGAGAATAGGTGTGAGAAACCACACAGTGTCTCCTAGCAGGTACTATGTCGCCGCCCCTAAAATGCCTCCAGAGGTAAGTTCAGGCCATCACATAAAGCTGCTCCTTTCACCTTGGGAACATTTTAATTAGTAGATTACTGATTCCCCAGCTGACTCAATTTAAACTTCTTTGTAGCTTGTATTTTTTCCTCTGGTTATCTGGAGTCACGCAAAATAATTCTATTTTCATATGAGAGTAGTTCAAGCATTTAAGAAGTTATATTTTGCTTCCTAAACTTCCCATATATAGGCAAAATATTGCCAGTTTTTATAAATGCATAATTCCTGAATTTTCTGCAGTAGATTAAAAGCTCTTTTGCACATTGTAACCCAAAGAACACGATACTTATGCTATGTGCCACATAAATACCTCAGCTCTCTGTCACTGACTCTCCTCTCCCATTTGAAATACTATTCTTCAAAATGCACATTTGGTACCTAAGACTCTCCTTGTTTATCAGCATTCATAAATACATGTTTTGTTTTGCTTTTGGATAGCTAGTTCATAAACATGGTCTTTTGCATAAATAATGCAAGTGTTGTTTTCTAAAGGAAATATAAAAATAATTCAGTGCACTTATATTTCAACTGTTTTAAAGAAAGACAGCTTCTGGGTGAACATGAAATCTCCTAAAGTCAAAAGGCAACAACTGATGTTAGCAAATAAAATGGCATGTTTCTCCTGTTACATTTACTGAAAACCATTTCATATAAAAATTTATTCAAGTCCCTCATATGCTCAGGCAGCATTTTGAATGCTAACACAGTGCCTTATCATTAATGTCTAGTTTTATATAAAAATCCCTTGTTGAATGCTAGCATTCACAATGTCATTTAATTTCATGCAGAAAATAAAAATTTGCAGGGAACTAACACTAACAGTTGGAAGTATGTAAGTTGCAAATGGATATCTAGCAGGAAAATAATAGTTCTGAGCACATGTAATGTATGCAGACCTATATCCATGAATTGACAACAATGCATCAAACCAAGTTTTGTCAAAAATCCATCAAACCAAGTTGCTCAAACGTCCATCTTTTCACTCTTTGTTTTGAGAGCTGCTGTGGACAATCAGATACTACTTAAAGATCATGTGCAAAGGTTCATTCCAACAGTCTCTTCTCTCATAAGCCAAGAGGCAGCTCTTGAGAAGTTTTTATTTTTGATTTAAAGGTGAAAAAATAACATCAATGTTATTGATTTTAGGCAGAAAGAAATAGCATTTCCAATGTTCAAAGAGTTTAATTCTCAACAGAAAGTACACAGTGGTGAACTAAGAGTTAAGAGGAATTACTGATGCCCTCAATGAGAAAAGATGAACTAAGGAGGGAACAAATTAATTCCAGATTGTCTGTAGCAAGTGTAGCACACAGCTCAGGGTGCGGGGCACGGCAGGGAGTCTGAGTGGCAGAAGTTCTGAAGAGCAGAGTCCTGGATTGCTTTCCTCATGAAATGTTCCTACTCAGCCTTGGCAGGCGCTTTCCTTCTTGCAATAATATCATTTCTCATCATGTAGTTTGATAGTGTGCATCTTTTGTGAGTTCACAAGTTGGAATATTCATGATGAGTGTGTTCATGTTGTATTTCTAATTCGTCTTTGGAAAGTTAGCATTACTGAATATGTGGGTATGGGAAGTCTAGGGTTCAGTTTTATACTTCAATATATTTGTGAAATAATCATGTCAAAAGCTCTAACTTCTCCATATACTATGTGCTTCTCTATATACTAGTGCATAATTAGTCTCATGAAACAATTCATATTAAAGACAGATTTTAATTAGCAAATGAATAAACACTGTGTAGCAATAAAGTACTTAAATGAGTTATTGTCATAGTTAATATCTTATAAAAGAAACAGCAAAGATGATCCCACTGAAGAGTTAACTTATAGGCAGTTCTTAGAATACTCTAACAGACTTGTGATTAAATGGAGTGTGAAGTCCTCTTCCACAAAGTTGAACACAGCCCTCATCTCTAAGCCAATCAAATACTTCAGCATATCACAGATCAGCAAACTCCAGTACTTGAATATCAGGTGAAACTCCTGAATACTAAATCAGAAATTTATTTTTAATGAGGGTAAACTGAGGTTTACCTTTCTAATAAAAAGAAGACCATAAGATGAATATTAAGAAACAGTACATCGTAAAAGAAGCCAATGTCCATTCCTTAGTGAAAATAAGCTATAAAATATATGGTAAACAATTTATATATTTGACATGTCAAAGGATCCTTGGGCAGTTTTTCTTTTCCTTAAACCTTTACTATAAGCTTAGTAAGCTAATCCTAAACAATTCTTGATGAAATTTGGAAGTGATACTTTCATTAAGTTGTAATTTTAAGTGTCTGAAAAGATCAGTTCACTATAAACTTGAAAACTGGGCTGATTTTCTTTGTCAACTCCTTGAGTGTTTTCATGAATATCTTGACAGTAAGCTTGTAAAAGATCTTTCAGAGACTATTCATTTATTATACCATGCTATGCTCTTTATAAATATTAATGTTCACAGATAGAAAAAAAACCTTTCTATATCAAGAATATTGCTGTGTAGGCTTTGAGAAGACTGAATGTGTTGGTTTTCAGAAAAAATAAACTAATTACACAATAAATCATTTTCCCAATTAAAAACTTGTAAAAATTTAAAAACAAAGTTTTAATTTTAAATTATTTTTACATAAAGATAAAAGCAGAAGATCTACAAAAGTTATATGAAGCTGATTTTAATTTCTGTTTGGAGAAAGGCTGACATCAGTTTATAGAATTATGGTCACTTATTGGGTTTATTAAAGAAAACCAACAGCAAAACACAACATGACTATGAATGTTAATGTATTATTTAAAGTCTTATTTTAAAAGGCCAATTAAAGCAGAGGTTATAATGGGTAATTATGATGGTATTTTGCTTAGTTAATCTAACAATGAAAAGATAAATACAATTTATTCAAATTACACCGAGGCAATCACCACTGAGACAGTAGTGAAAGTTGATATTTATCTTTACTAAAGAAGGTAATATAATCTCTGATAAAATTTTTTACATATTTTGTAATGAATACATATGGAAATATTTGTTTTTTAATGTCCTTAAATTATAAAAAATTAATTAACTTTGCATGTTAGTATTTAAATATTGTTAATTTTACATCATAATATTTAAGTTATATGATATAAGGGAACATCACACAGGGATTTTGATAACTTTCTGAGAAAAGGGTTTGTGTATTTTCAGGTGTACCATATAGCTCCTTATGTTAGAACATAAGCTTGTTGCTCATTGTCTTTAAAGATGAAATATGGTTATGTATTAGATATACCAAGTGAGTATAAGGTAGACTTGATATATTGTATCCTAGGATACCAGACAAATACTTATTACTCTAGATACTTTTTTGAAGGTATGCTATCAGTGAAGTAATACTTCAGAATAAACTTTGAATGAAGCTTATTGTCATAGAAAATGTCAGTGAAAATCCTTCCATCAGCATTGAATCCTTCCATCAGCATTGAATGACTTCAATGGACAAAAGGCTTGTCTCTCACCTCAGAAGAGGGAATTCTCCAGTAGACAACCTTCAGCAGTTGCAGCCCTGAGCATTTTGGATAGCCTCTACAGTCACATGATCCCACTTCAAGATAAAACTCTTTCTCATCTCATATATATATATATATATATATATATATATATATATATATGTGTGTGTGTGTGTGTATGTATGTATGTATACATATATTAATTTATATATATGTGTGTGTGTGTGTGTGTATGTATATATGTATGTATACATATATTAATTTATATATGTACATATATAAATTATTTATATACTTTGTTTTGATTCTCCATACAACCCTTACACACTCCCATAATTAAGCCCTTAAGCTATGAATCAAGACTGCCTGGAAATAAATTCTAACTGGCATGATTGACTTGGAAAATACCATATTTTTATTAATTCTCCATCTCCCCTTCTATAAAACCAAACAATTCATTTAGCCTTTATTCATGACTGTTTTGAAAATCAGATAAGTTCTATATATGCAAAGTGTTTAAAACCATGCTCACTATGGTGGATGTTCTAGACATCAGTCATATAGCTAAAAGTAAACAATTTTTTTTACTTTGAAAGGTAAAGGATGATAAATGTAGTTTTATATATTTATAAGGTTTTATGTTAATCTATTTTTAATAAATATTCAAGATGGAGGAAAACTTAAGACACAAGTTTTGAATATTGATCGCTGCGGTAGAAAACCAATGATTGCAATTTGAAGACAACCAAACCAAAAGTTTATCTTGCTTTATACATTAGCTACATAGTTCTACTATGTGTTCTACATACTATGTATTCTATATAGTTACCCTACTAGTACATTGCCTGACAAATCAAATTCTGTGAGATCATTGGCATATATAATGCTATGCCTAATTTTAATTGTTCCTAGGGGAATGCCTCTAGTTTCATAATCTATAGTTGTCTCCTAGTCATGGCTTCCAGATTTTCCTACCCAGCCTGCTCACTGTCTGTCGGCATACCTACCCTGTGAATTCATTCTTATTCTTACAATCCTCTTCCAATTGCATAATATTTATATTTGTGCCTACTGTGTTTTGGTTTTATCAGAATAAATCTTAGCTTATCTTAGCAGAAGCTTATGATGTGAAAGCAAAATATGAAAATATTAAAGAAAAAGACGAAAGACACTACAATGAAAAAGACTGCAAAGATGCAAAGAAAAATTAAAGGCAAGTAACCAACGCACACATAATTTTGACTATATTTCAAACACTTAATAGAAATAAATAAGACATTATGATTTTATAATGTGTTATTCTTTACATCAAATATTTATAGAAATCAGAGGTACTTACTTAACCTTCCTAATGCTGGAACCCTTTAATACAGTTCCTCATATTGTGGAGACCCCCAACCATAAAGTTATTTTCATTGCTACTTCCTAACTGTAATTTTGCTACTTTTATGAATCATAATGTAAATATATGTTATTTTCAATGGTCTTAGGTGACTCCTGTGAAAGGGTTGTTCAACTCACATATGGGTTGTAACCCACAAGTTGACGACCACTGGTATAAATTTTTTTTTTTTATTTAACCTCCTGATAATCCCATAAAAAGATAGAAACAAAGCAGACATTATCAATATTGGTAATAATGATACTTCAGGCCACAAAAACCGCTTTAAGTTTTTTTCTTGATGAGAAGCATTCCTAACCTTTACCACTTGAAGCCTTCTCAACCTTTTGCAGTTAGAACAACCAATCATATCTTCAGATGCTATCATGAGGATCTCCCATTTTACAAATTGTGTTGTTGAAACCTAGAGAAAGCAGGACTTGTCCAGTACACCTTTTCTTTTAGTGACCCATAAACTTGAAGGAGACCATGAAAGTCCTGAACCACACAACCTGAATGCTCTGGGCTGAACACTGGTCATGCCTAATAAACTCAACAGCTTATAGTACATTCATTTCTGGACTTGCTTTCTTCTCAGCTAGTTCAGAAATAACCTCAGGATCTTTCTCCAAAGGTAAAATATGGTTTTATAAATTCCAAATTAGAAATAATCAGTCTTAAAATCTGTCTAGGCATAAACCATATTTACATAATAAAATGGCTAAGTTGCCCATCAAAACATTGCTATATCAGTTTCAGAAGGTTTTCTGAAACACACAATCCCTCTTATTAATTAGACAGCTAATATGCTATGAGGTTTTCATTGACTCTGTGATACATGTGCAAGTGATTGAAAATGATACCTTTATCTGGAAGAATCACAACAGGAAACATGGTCATGTATTAAACCTGGTCATGTTAAGTGTAAATTTGAATATGCTAATTGATGTAAAAGACTTGAATTATCATTGACCCACCATCAGAATGATCCCATGATTGGCAGTGTAACTGTATGCAGTCTCATGCAGTTAGCAAACAGTATTCTTTTCACACCATCAACATCCTCTGGGTGTGAAAACATATGGAATCCTTATCTTAATATTCTAAACACCAAAACCTCATAAATTACACAAACATGGTACCTAGTAGTATTTTAGCTCTTTCTTCAAATTGGTTCCCAATAAAAGAAGGAAAACAGGAATTGTTCCTCAGAGTACATTGTGATCCTTGGGAAGCTCAGAATATGGGAAGGGAACGAGTGGCAGAGGAACAAGTCACTACTCATACCTTCCATGACATACACCAGTGACCCCACATCGCCTTCCTTGATGATGCAGCTGTCCTTGCCATATTCTACAGGGTACATACAATCCACAATCTCCTGGATCTGTGACAGCTCCAAGTTCTTCATGAAGTCATTGTCGAGGATGGCCTCCTTTATGAGATCCTTCGACCTAGAGCATGAGAGGGAGGAATTACTGACACATCTGACCAGCCTTTCATAGTTCTCAAGGCTCGGTAGAGCCATGCAGTATGCTGGCACACAACAAATGAGTCTTCTTGAAAGACCTGACAACAAAGCATCATGACAGCAGAAAGAACAGAAAAATTTTTCATTAAGCAAACTATCATTTGGTAAGTGGCCAACACACCAAAACCAGGCATATAATTTGAATTTGTTTTACTATGTTTTAATCCACAAAGATTGTAGGGAAAAAAATCAGTGGATTGATATTAACATAAAACTTATGGTCTAAGAGTAAACACAATTAAATTTACAAAATCATAAAAAATAACTTTACTCTAGCTATTATAAGACAAAAAAATCACATTTTTTGTATGCATCATTGACTAGACTTTGTTTTTAATTTGCTCTCTTCTGTACAATATATTTCTAGTATTACTGCCAGTTGTGATATGGATGCTCAAGAAATCATGTAGCTGGAGATTTTTAGGGAGTGGATTCCTAATTAGCTGGTTGAAACCACTAGCAGAAAGGTGACAAACTTTCCTCTAAGTGTCTTGCTTCTGTCGAAAACATTATTCCTTTGAGCATCTTCATTTAGAGTGACTAGACAGAGCTACATTGAACAAGATATTCAAAACACCACAGAAGCTAGAATGGGAATTAAATACAGACAGCAAAGAGACAAGTTTTGCAATAGGGATTCAATGGTTAACAGGAAAGTTCTGCAGAACTTCAAAAAATGTGATAATTTTATTCACTGAAGAATAATAAGTTCTGCAGCACTCACTATGAGTATAAAAATCAAAGAGGAGACAATGCTAAGAAATATCTTGCCAAGAAGGAAACAATCATAGTACATGATGGAAAATGAGTTTACTCAAAGCCTAGACATTAGTGATACAGATAAAGCAGCACATTTGGAATTTGATATTGAATTTTTTTTTAAATATGAACACAAGCTGACCTATGTTTGCACTGACTCACTAAGTGGTAGAGAAACAACCTGGAGTAGGAATGGCTGACTGAGGCATCCTTCCTCATCTCCACTCCTCTCTGACTTCTCATGTAGTCTAAGCCCAACTGACCTGATCTTCACACACTGTAACTCACAACAATTTCAGTTTAAATTAGAAAAAGATGTATATAAAACCAAAAATATTTACAACTTTATTTCTACAAAAAATCCCTCTGAAAACAGATGGCTATACTGTAATTAAAAATAAATTTGGAAGAGAGAAGACAGGGGTATATTGGAGGGTTCGAGGGAAGAACAGGGAGAGATATTCTAATTATATTATAATCTTCATTTAATATATATTTATGTATGTTTATATATGCATTTATGCATAGCATTAGATGCATAATGAAAGCTGTAATATTTTAAGTGAAAAGTACTATGCAGAATTGTTTTAGGGTAAATATGTGTATAATGAAATGTCTTAAAAATAATAATAAGCTTTAAAGTTACAAATACCCAGGCCTCCAGCTATCTTTCTTGCTCTAAAACTTTCCCTGCTTTTCTAAATTTTTATTATACCACCTGTAAGATGTCATTTTAAGGAAAACAAAAACAAAAGCAAACCATTATATAACAGATCTCTATGTGAAGCCTAGTGACAACATAAGATTACCTTCAGTAAAACTGCGGGATAAATTTGGTAGTGGCGCTGACTGCAGAAGCAGCAACATGAGGGATATATGAACACATCCAATCCAGAGATGAAACAAGATCAACAGTCAATGAAGAAAAATTTGACTTCACGATCTTCATGACAGAATTATATTTGTCTATTTTTCTACATTTTTAAAGTTTTCTTGTCTCTGAAGTTTAGAATGGACGTGCATTTTTATGTACAAATTGCAAAAGTAAATCATGAATTGTAAACTACTTTGAGAAAAACAAAACCAATCTATTTCCCATTTAATTAATGATCATCAGCCACGATTGGCAACTGGGAAATGACTCTTCAGGAGGTTGGCTTTTATATTCTTGACACCTTCGGAGCCCTAATGACAGGAGATTTCACTTCAGGAAGCAATGGTGATAGCTGGAACGTTATTAAGAATCTCAGGAAGTCTTTATTTTTAAAGTCTTTTTTCCCCCCGAGGGCAGAATGTTCTGTGGCTGCATGATCTCTGCTGTTCTGACTTATTTTTAAATTTTCATGTGCCAAAAGCTTTGTTTTCAGGCCAAAAGTTGCATTGTTTCTTTTCTGAGTTTAAAACAAGATGTAAAAGTTGTCTTCATAAAGCTTGTCTGGTTAACTATCTTTCCTCACCCTGACCTCACAAATGCTAATGGCATCTTCATATTGACTCCCATAGGTTTTAATGTATAAGTATTTCCCCAAGTACCAGAGTTTTGCCTTAAAGAAATTCATTTTATCAAATCCTATCATATTTTTATTTACTAAGGTTTTTTTTTTCTATTTTATTTGGGCCAAGAAACAAGGCTGTCCAATGAATTCATAGTTCCTGACATAACAGAAATTAGATTTATCAACCCCCAAATCCCAACTTTTTTTGGATGGGACCCTATCCTTTGGAAAATACCAATAGTATTCTATAAAGATCTTAAGTTTTAATTGCATAGAAAGATTAGAAGTGAAGCCCTCTTCAGAGAGAATAATTCACTCTATTTGAAGATGATGTGAGAAAGTCATTTCCTCAGAGTGCTGCTGACCTGTATTGTGAGTACAGAAATGGCAAAGCAAATGCTAAAACCTTTCCTAGCAATCATCCAAATTTTCCAAGCATTTACTGCGGGATGACAGAGCATCCCAGGGGCACACACTTCTCAAATTTGGTTTCCTATGGAGATCATTTAATCTCAGGTCTCTGAAGTAAAGCACCCTAGGCTTCATATATGCACCAGCATGAGCTTCAATCAAATTTAGTAGACTTTAGATGAATTCCAAAGTTAGAGTGATAGTGTGCATGAAACCTTAGCTTTATCCTCCAGTAGTGCAGAAATACATACATGCATGCATACATACATACATACATACATACATACATAATACATACATACTTACATACAGACAAACAGACACTAAATAAAATACTGATCAATAGAAGACGTATGATCTATCATTTATCCCTCCATAAAGGTTTGGTCAAGTGACACTCTTTGTCAATGAAATATCACCAATAATGTATCTCTGGCATCACATCAATATTGAAACGTTAGGCCTCTGTGTGATCTAGTTGGTTCTGGCTAGTTTTATGTCAACTTGACACAAGCTAGAGTCTCTGAAGAAGGAGCCTCAATTGATAAAATGCCTCCATAAAATCTGGTTATAGGAAAGTCATATGGCATTTTCTTGGTGATTGATTTGGGAAGGCCTGACCCATTGTGGTTTAGGCCACCTCTGACCTGGTGGCCCTGAGTTCTAAAAGAAAGCAGACTGAGCAAGTCATGGGGAGCAAGTGAGTAAGCAATACTTCTCCATGACCTCTGCATCAGCTCCTGCATCCAGATTCCTGCCCTGCTTGAGTTTCTATCCTGGCTTTTCTTGGTGAAGAACTGTGATATGGAAGTATAAGCCAAATAAACCATTTCCTCCTCAAGTTGCTTTGGTCATGGTATTTCTTCCAAGCTATACCAACCCTAAGTCAGAGTTCAAAGTTGTTCTTGTCATGAAATAACACACAAAGTCCAATCCCTCCTTTTAACTGACATTTTAGGCCTTTCCCACAGGAACGAGGACCCTCAAATTGATCTTCATTACCTTTTTCCAGCCCCAACACTGAAGCCTATAATCAATGAGGACCTGCAGGTAACCCTTCTTGGACTCTTTCTGTTCCCCCAAAGATACTATCACTAAGACAAGCATTTCACAAGAAATTAATTGAGCTGATAACATAGCTAGGGGTCTGGAGGAAGGTGATATTACAATGGCTAGATCTTAGCTAGCTGTCTATTCTGACCCAGAGTGCATGTGCTCACGTTTTTCAAGAATTCAGTGGCATGACCTAGCCTGAGAGGCATCGGAAATATACACAAAGATCTTGACTTTCTCATTCTTCTTATCTGTCTTACAAAATTCTTTTTCTTTCATATTCTCAACTTGTAACTTTTTATCCAAACAGCATAACATTAACTAGCTTCTTTTAGACTAATGTCCAGTGCTTTGTAATCATTCAGCTCTCAACCTTTGAAATATTAGCAATACAGGACAGAGTAGAGCATCCTAACTTACTGTGGGTGTGGAGAGCCCTGGTGTTTAGCAGTGTTGATATCTTTGGTGTAAATATTCACACCACAGGCAATTTAAAATTAAGACAAAGTCAACCTGCTTTTAAGGTAGCCCAAAACCTAACAAATAGATTTTACATGAGCTGTAAGTTATTCCCAGATATCCCAAGAAGTAAATGGGGTTTATGAAATTCAATCTAATCTTAAAAAATCTCTTCAAGTGCCACAATATCACTGAATAAGTATGTTAGAATGAATAATAGAATTTTTAGCTCTAAATTTTAGACAAGTGACTTAAAATGTCAATTTTCCTGTTTCTTCAATAAAGAGAAAGTTTCTGAAAAGCAGGTAAAACTAGACAATTCTAGAATGAGTGTAAGAAAATACACAGCAGTTTTCTCAAACAAGGGATCCAACATCATCTACTGTTAAACATGATCTCACTAATTTGTTTGACACAATAAGAGTATTTTTATATTGAGGACACAATATAGCCAATCAGCAATACCTAAGAGTTGTCTGCTGAGTTGTTTTAAGGATGAGGAATGGCAGACTCGCTGCTGGGTGGTCCCAGAGTCCTTGCTTGGCTGAGGACTGTATGTAATGAGGAGTAATCATTATCTATCTCCTCCATTGCAGAAACTGAGGAGAACAACAATCTAGTCAGATTGGGAAGAAAAAAATAGGAGGAAGCTACACAGTTTGGGATGGGTGTAATTGGTCAAACCAGAGACCCACCTGACTAAAGCTCTAAGTGGCCAAGAGAAAAGGATGGGAGCCTGGCTCCTTGAGGAAGAAAGAGGCCAGACCTTAGAGTAGTGATTCTCAGCCTTCCTAATGCTGCAACCCTTTAGTAAAGTTCCTTATGCTGTGGTGATGCCAACCAGAATATTATTGTGTTGCTACTTCATAACTGTAATTTTGCTACTCTTATGAATCATAATACAAACATCTGGTATTTCCAATGGTCTTACATGACTTCTGTGAAAGGGTCATTTGACACCTCCCCCCAAGTGTAGAAATACTGCTTTAGAGAAATTGAGAGGCCATTTAAAAAGTTTAATATATTCCCCAAATCATAGAAATCCAGTGAAGACTTACAAAGGGGGTGTGTTCCATACATAATATATTCGGCATGAATAATAAGTATTTAGGCCAAAAGACTACTGAATTCTTGGGGAGGGGTGTTCATCATGTATTTTACCAATCAATGAATATTAAAACCAAAACTTGTATTGGACTCAGAAGAGTATCTAATTGATTCACTAGGGAACGAAGGTCTAAAAAAGCTACATTTATTTTGATCTTGAATCAAGGACTCTCAGATAATTCCCACATGCCAAGAACAAAATAAAGTGTTCTCTATGACTTTAAGAATTATCTCCAGAGACCTGAAATCTTCACAGTTGTCTTTAGGACACAGTCCCTCAATTACATCCAAGGCAATGATAATGATGCGGTATGTAGCCTTTCTCAGCACAGTATGAATTACATCCAATTCTTTAGTGTGGAAAGAACTTCCAGGCACTGAAATAGTCACAGCCATGAAGCTCTCTCTAAGTGTGGGAACCAGTCAAAACAATCTAATAACTGAACACGAAACTTCTATAATCAACCATTTAAATAAAATAATAAATCAATCCCTTTAGTTCTCTATGATCAGCTTTGGGGTCATATCAGGAGACAGAATAGATACAAATTAAAGTCGCCTCAGCCTAGAGTGTGGTATCCGCAAGTTCTATCCCCATTGATAATCAGCACCCTTTCACCAAGATGTAGTCCACAGAGTCCTAATTCTGTAAGTCACTTCAGAAAGATAACTCCACCTACCCACTATGAAATATTTGATCAATCTCTGATCAGAGAATAAATAAATAAGACCTCTTGGAATAGTTACCTGGCTGACAGTCAAATAAGAACTTGCTTATAATGTATCCTCTTCTTTCTAACAGTGGTCTTCCTGAGTCAACTCAACAGGTTAAAGGTGGCAGAGCACTAACATGAGTTACTAACAGGTTTTATAGGTAAACGCTAATTGGCTAATCATATTGACCAATTTTGGTCTTTCTTCAAAATGAAATACCTGTATATACTGAATTTAAGTCTGTATGTTCACATCGACCAAATCAGTTAGCTTTTCCAATATTACAGCAAGCATATGCATGAGGAATTATAAAGTACATGGAGCCTTTACAGACATAATGAGTATTTAATACAAAATATTGGCAACACCAGGCCAAAACTTATGACGTCAACGTTCTTCATAGGTAACTAATGACAATAATCATTTTGGTATGTATATGATATAATTTTTTTAAAGAATCTTCAAGTTCTAAAATAGAAATTTTAGTTCCAGTGCCATAAATTATAAAATCACAGTAAACTGATTCTAGAAGTCATAATTGATAATAGGGGGAGCTGGTTAGCCCATACACGGATTTGCTACAACAACGTCACTTAGATGATAACATTAGTGTTCTCTCTTTTACACAAGGCTCCTGCTCATTATCACGGACTAAGAACAAGTCCAAACAGCTCTTGAAATCGCAGGTTAGCTATTGACAGAGACTTATATTAATGAGAGATAAGTTAGCATTCTTTACAGATGTTCATCAATGTCTCTAAGAGCCAATACAAAAACTCTCCATTCAACTATTCACATCATTCATATGTGCAGATATGAACACACATAGCCAGTCATTCAAAGAACTGACCCTAATGTGAAACACATCAGTCTCCAAAAGAGCCCAAACCAGACTTTTTAATCTAAGCTCCCTCTTTGATATCAGAGAAGTATGACTTTTAAGTTTCATAAAAGTGCTATAAAGTGCTTTACTTGAGAAAAATTAGACCATACTCATTGCACTGCAGAATATAAGAATGATGTAGTTTCATCTATTAAGAACTAATTCTGTCACTGAAGTCCAGATGCCCACAAATCAAAACTGGGCAGTGACTGAAGAGAAAACATACTCTGGGGCCTAAGTTTATATGCCTAGTTCACCATCACATAGCCCTTTTGAGTCTTTCAATGAGCTAAATAACTTGCCTCTTAGAAACCACTTGCTTACAGGATGGTCAGTATAATTAAATTATGAACACTTATTAAGTTAGTCACTGTCTTGGGCAATCGCACTTTCAGAACATAGCTGGATGCCATGATGTCTATCCCAAGGGCCTCATACCTTCTTCATGCTATGCATTGTAATTTTGATTGTTGCAAAGCCTTGATATCTACAATCAGCAAGTAAATAAATCATTTTAAACAATTATAATGTTTCTTAAACATAGTCTCTGGGATAACTATCATACCCTTTAAATATACTTGCATTCAACAGCACAAAAAAATATGATCTTCTGCTAGTCCTGACTGCCTGCCTCACACCCCAGTGTGTAGATTTTTCTCTTGTCTGAAAATAATGATTTGGTTAATTCACCCAAGTCATCTAATTTCAGGATACTGAAGCCAAATTAAGCTCTGTTATATACTCTCTGACATGTCTTGGGAATCAAAACCCAAATCTAATAAACCTGATTGTTTTCTCTCCAAACACTAACCTATATCATGCTCTAGTACAGGAGGGATACTGAATCTTCCTGAAGAGAAGTTAAAAACAGAACTAGAAAGCTAATTCTTAGTCTAGTTGTAAAAGCTCTGTGAGTTCTCAACTTCTAAAAATAAGTGGAAAAACTTAGCCTCAAACTGACAACCCGAATCATCATCACAGCGGCAGTAACTGGACGACTATTGATACAAATTAAATAGTTGCTTTGTGTTCTGCAATATGCAAAACCCTTCGCCTCAGTTATGCCTCATTGTGGTTCTCAGAGTTCATTATAGTGGGATTCAGAGCTGTTTTCAAAATGTTCAATGATGCTCACTTAGTAAGTGATTGGCAGAGTCAGGATTTAAAGATTAATCTGTTTGACTTATGAGACCGCACTTTTCCTAAATGTTTCTACTTCTGATTCTGAAACTAAATTTTATTTCCCACTTTCAAATAACTATCCTAATTATAAAATCTGAAAGCAAATATTATGCTAAAAACTGCAAAAGTAACAGTTGTGTTTGGATAATATTATCTTTCATCTGAAAAGACCATTTTAATCAGTCTTACATAGAAGCTTTCGTTCTGTTGATACCCTAACCCCAGCAGGAGGTAGAACAGATATGGATGGCTGTTATGCTTGTTTGGTATATAAGAAAATACAGGCATCAAGAGGTGAGAATTCTGGTTAGCTCATGTTTGAGATAACACTGACTTCCAACCTAAAACACAAACCTTTGTATTTTCATGTGCACATTTATAAACCTCCATTCGGATTCTCTGTTACTCTGTCCTTTTTTCTCTGTCTCTCTGTCTCTCTGTCTATGTCAAGCTTCGAATTCTCTGTTACTCTGTCCTTTTTTCTCTGTCTCTCTGTCTATGTCAAGCTTCAGCCTTTTAATGTTCAAACTCACATGAGAAAGGACAATAAATTCACTACAACAGTAGGACTGGGGAAATATTCCCACGACAATAATTCTGTGTCTTACAAAGATTTATGTGGCTATTTTCTCCCAGATAAAACCCTCTATCTTTGAGGGAAGCTATCTAGGACATGGGATCTTCCAAGCAGGGGAGGGGCTGGTAATGCATTCCACTCTTCAGAGAAATTTCTTAAGCACAGGAAGTTAACAACTCAAACACATCAGGAAGTTTCTAAAATTGACCAAATACTAGACCCCCTTACTCCCAAGCATATATACATAGTAAGGACTTCTAAGAAACACTCTAACAAGCTAAGCTGACTAAAAAGTGGCTCAGATCAGATGATGCCTGGAAGAAACAGAGGCCAGGAATTGCCCTAGAAAAATACACAGACTGGCCAAACTGCCTGAAAGATACTCAGATGAACTGAACTACCTAGAAAAGACACTCTCCCACCTGCTGAGCTACCTAGTGGCTGGGCAATACTCTCCAGGGTTCGCCTTTCATGAGCTGGTTCCCATGATGGACTAAGATTTTGATGACATTTTGGCTTTGAGGTATTTCTGGTCCATTAAGATATTCCTCACCCAAATTCCTATATGTTCCCCCCAATAAAACTTACAGTTTCACCTAGTTGCACTCCAGTGGTCTTCCATCCTAATCTGTCATCATTCCTCTATCTTGGGTAAGTAAAAGTGTTCATATCTCCCATGGAGATGAGGAGATGGCTGCCCAAGCATGAATATTAGAGTTTAGATCCCTAGTGTCCACATAAAGAGCCAGGTTGATGGCATATGTCAGTCACGTCAGTGCTGGAGGAGCAAACATAGAAGCCCCAGGGCTTGCTCAACTTGCCAGCCAGTCTAGCTAATCAGTGAACTCTATGGTCAGTGAGAGACCCTTTCTCCAAATTAAAGAGAGAGCTGTAAAGATACCTGATGCTGACTTCTAATCTGCACGTCTATCTAGCACACACACACACACACACACACACAATGCACATGCATGTTCACGTGCATAAGTAAAATAATTTAAACATCCATTTTGGTTCATTTAGAGAGATCCACCTCTTCTATGGGTAACACCACCTAAGCTTAGCCATAGAGCTCAAATCATTTTGATTCTAGCATGCTCACATTTTCTCTCTCTCTTTCTTTCCTCTCATCCTACACCATCTGACCCAGATGGCCTCTGTATATAGATATGGAAGAGTAATAAATTCTATGGAAGTGTAACCATCAATTAAAATGGATGTTTGTATTTAAATTCAACAGAAAAGGTGGGCTCCTAGGGAGCTGGGAGAACAGCTCAGTGGTAGAGCACTTGTCTTCATATAGGAGGCCCTGGGTTCTCTCCATAAAAATAAACCCAAGAAATAGAAGTTTCCATTGTATCTACAGGATGAAAATCTAAGAAAAATAATAAAACTCACCATTTTCACTTTACTTAATTAATGACCTATCACATGGTTTTAGTTCAGGAACCTAGATATGATAATAAATATTACATACCTTGCATCTAAGTGTATTATACTAGAACCTAGTATGTTGATTTTATAACATTAGATAAATGTCTCTATGAAATGGTTTAGATGCTCTAACCTGAATTAACTACCTTAGGTTTCCACTGAAGATGACAGAGAGGGTTAGGAAGGCAGAGAAATGGGAAGATAAATAAATGTGATTTCATATCTTTCATTCACTACCTGTATATCATGTAGTGCGCTGTCCTCTGAAGGTTCCCTTTCAGGAGCAAATGGTTAATATTTATGATCTTTTCAATACAGCACTTCTAGGCTTAAAAATCAGCCACTGCAGGCAGTATGATTGACGGGTATAAAATACAGCCACAGTCCCCTACAAAGTGATTTAAAGACTGAACTAAGGTCACTACCAATAAAAATGCATTTTTTGGAAATAAACTCTACTCATAATTCTGGAAGATTATTGCACAGTGAGGTCGGTAGAGTGTTTATTTCAAAACAGTTAAACGGGTGTTCTAATGTTCTCACGGTGAAGCAATGGTAACTATTTGAGGAATTTATATGCTGATTGTTCTTATGCAACCATTATTTCATCGTCTGTTCATATATTGCAATGTCATCTTGTATACCACACAATTAATATTTGTCAATTAAAAGAAAGCAAAGGTGCAGGAATTACTGGATGGTTCTGTACAGTACTTTGCTGTCACCTTCTAGAATGAGGAAGACTAGGGACAGGAATGAAGGGATATGAATGGAGTGGGGAGCCCACAGAACCCCATGCACTTTCCTTGTGGTTATCCAGATCTAAGTGGGAATGACGTGTAGGAAAAAGTATTTTGTGTGCTTCTATAATTTAACACTTTACATTCATTTGCTGATATTTTACTTATATCATCTCATTCCTCTTACCCCTATCTATTCCTCTGTCTTCTACCACTTCTCCAATTTATGACCCCCTCTTCTGTAACTGCAATACCTACACACACATATCCTAAGTGGACACTAAGTCCACTCTGTGTCACTCTTGGGTATATGTGTTTAAGGCTAATCACTTGAAGTTGGATAACCTATCAGGAGTTTTAGTACCTATGTGATTTCACTTTATCCTCCCACCCCACCCCACACCCCACACATAAAAGCTCTGTGTAGAAACCAATCAGTCTTAGCAGTTAGGAAAAACACTTATCATATACAACTTTAGATTTTCATCCCACAACCTCTTTTTACTAGGAAATGATATCCCAGTGATCATTGAATCATAGGAATGTGAATCTATGAGAACAAAACAAAGATAGTAAAAGATAAGCAATCACTTACTGATCACTCTGTTAGTGATCTCCTCAGTCAGAAACTTCTGCTCTTCATCCACTCATTCAATCAGTAAAGCATTTTTTGGATACCTCATCTATGACACAGTACTAGGCTCCATATGCACAGGAATAAGTGAAAGGAGACACTGCATTCTTGGGGCCAAAATGACTGTAATGAAGGAAGATAACACAAGATTGACACTAAAGATAGTTAAGGAGAGAACCTGTCTAGAAATTTAAAAAATAAAGGCGCATGGGGCAGAAGATTAGAAGGAGGTGTATTTCCAGTCTGAAATAAAGATCAGTATGAAAATAAAACATTTAGGCATAAGTTTAAGGATAAGCAGCATCATGCTGTAGAAGATCTAAAAAATAAAAAAGGTATATACACCAAATGGTGCTGATTATTTCTGAATCAAGATTAAGGTTTCAACAAAGGCTTTCTTGTCTGAGCCAGAACATTTCAAGCAAGACAACAGGGATAGCTGTGGAAGAATCTGCAGCTAGAGAAGAACCTGGTTGGCACAGGGACCTGCAATTTCTTTGGAAAGAATTAAACTCTTGAGGGAATGTTAACCTATGAGAATGATCAAAGATAGTAAGTGATATGCTATGAATTATATTTTTAAAAGATCACTAAGATTTCAGTTAATAAACTAGGACAACTTCCTGTGAAAGGAGAAAGAAAGGAAGGCTAAGAGAGGACACTGCACTACTTCAAGCAAGATATAATGGGTTCCTGGATCTTAAACTTTTCCCCTAGTACTCTCTCTTGAGCCAAGAACTCCTTACACAACTCTAGGGATACATAATAGTATGTAAAATATGTAGATATATAATAAGTATATAAATCAAAATTTTACCGAAATAAAGCAAATATGGATTATTTTAAAATAATCAAACATTTAAAGCAAATTTTATACTAATGAGATAGGATGTTTGTTTATTTTTACATAAAGAAAGAAATCTTGGCTGAATATTTGACACAGGGATTTAGAGCATCTTATATTTTTCAGATCTCATCAATATTTTGATTTTATTACTATAACTGCTGAGAATGCCATTTCATGTATACACACAGTACAAGATGGCAGAAGGAAGTTTAAGGTCATTTCTGGAACAGTTGGAAATGACGTTCCAATATTAAGCCAAACTTATTTAACAAGTTGCATGAAGCTGAAATCAGCAAATTAAGCACTGATTTTTAACATTAAATATTTTAATAACATAAGTTCCAGTTCACTTCTCTGTGGCAGTGATGAAACTAACAAAAATCAACTTGGAGATAAAGGGACTTATTTGCTTAGATATATGGGCCATCACTGTAGGAAGTCAGGGCAGGAACTCAAGAAGGGCAGCAATCTGTTGGCAGAAACTGAAGCAGGGACTGTGGCAGACTGCTGTTTTGTTTTGTTTTGTTTTGTTTTGTTTTGTTTTGTTTTGTTTTGTTTTGTTTTGTTTTGTTTCGAGACAGGGTTTCTCTGTGTAGCCCTGGCTGTCCTGGCACTCACTCTGTAGACCAGGCTGGCCTCGAACTCAGAAATCCACCTGCCTCTGCCTCTCAAGTGCTGGGATTAAAGGTGTGTGCCACCACCGCCCGGCCAGATTGCTGTTTATATGCTTTCTTTCTGTGGCTTTTTCAGCTTTCTTTTATAATCCAGTTAGTCCTACCCAGAGAGAGTATTATCCACAGTGGGCTGGACCTTCTGAAATCAATCATTAATCAAAAAAATGTCCTCCTAGAAATGCTCCCCTGGCCAATCTGATGGAGACAATTCATCAATTGATATTTCTTCTTTTCTTCTTCCCAATTGATTCCTGCTTGTGCAAAGCTGTTATAATTTAACCAGCACAACATATAGTCCATAGAAACACTAATGTAATATCTCACTGAGGAATTATAGCCAGAAAATAATAAAAGTCTTGGTTTTCCATAATTAGATTATTATGTTGCTACAAGCTCAGAGGAACTCATACACTAAGATTCTACAATTCACACCTTATATTTTCTCACATGCAAGCTGGAACATTTCCAGCAGCCTCAGTTGGATTTGCATAGCACGAGGGATTTTGCAGTGTGGAGTGTACATCTGAGTGATCAGAACCAAGGCTGCAGTGAAGTCAAATGAAGCAGCATGGCTGAGTGCTACCAGAAACATCTCACTGTCATTAAGCATGTGATTTTGAATTCAATTTGATCACTGTCCATGTATTGACTTTTTTCTATTGCTTCATTTTTAATGACCTATAAATTCAGTTACATTACCCCATATAGGGATATGTCCCAAAGTTAAGCTGGTGGCCTCTATTAGAAGGGTGACAGAAGAGATGAACATCTTCAAACCATCATTTTGCAAACAAACACTATAGGACTGGAAGGATGGCCGTGAGGATGAGAGAAAGGCAGGTATTCTAAATATTCAGTTGGAGTGAATGTACATGCATTGGGGCTATTTCCCAAGATGACATAGGCTTGAAGAAGTAACAGGTTCCCTGGGACCAAATTAATACAGAAGTGGGGCCAAGGGAAAGAAGACAGATTTCTAATCTACATAAGATTAGAACTAGCAAAACTATAGAAATAGGCCTAGGGCAATACATGTCAGGAAAGACAGATTTCAAAGATATACAATGTTTGACTTTTCTTTTGATTCCTACC
Organism: Arvicanthis niloticus; assembly: GCF_011762505.2. Taxonomy (NCBI): domain Eukaryota; kingdom Metazoa; phylum Chordata; class Mammalia; order Rodentia; family Muridae; genus Arvicanthis; species Arvicanthis niloticus. Next base: position 138,957,772 of record NC_047658.1, read on the forward strand.
AGAGCCATATTTTAAAATATTTCTTTTTAATATTTTTAATTATGTATAGGGAGGGTACTATATGAATGCAGTATGCTTCAAAGGCCAGAGGTATCAAATGCCCCTGGAGATGGAGTTACAGGTGGTTGTGAGCCATCTGACATGGGTTATGATATCCTAGCTCAGGTTCTCTGATTAACCACTGAGTCATCTCTCCAGCCCCCACAGCCATAATTTTTTCTTCACTTTTTTATTGGATATTATATTTACATTTCAGATTTTATTCCCTTACCCCATCCCCACTCCCTGCCCAGGAACTTCCTATCCCATCACCCCTCCTCCTGCTTCTATGAGGATGTGCCCCCAACTACCCCACACACCCACCTCCCCACCCTTGAATTCCCCTATACTCGGTGTCCAGCCTTCATGGGACCAAGGATCTCCTCTCCCACCTATGCTCAACAAGGCCATCCTCCCCTACATATACAGCTGGAGCCATGGGTCCCTCCCTATGTGCTCCCAGGCTGGTGGTTTAGACCCTGGGGAGCTCTGGTTGGTTGGTACTGTTGCTCTCCTCATGGGGCCACAAACCCATAATTTTTAATATGAACAACTTTCTATCATTGGTCTGGCGAGCTCTGACATCAACCATTCATTACAGATGAGCTCTGTCTCTTTAGTCTAGCAATAATTAACATGGATTTCCCCAGGCTTATCCTTGTGGGTTTATTTCTTAGATTTCTTTAAGCATACAAGTTTCAGAGCAACTGAAATTTTATTAGAAACAGAATTACTCAAAGGGAAAGACAGTAAGACTCACTGTTTTCCTCATGTTTTATGCTCACACACAGACATACGTGCATATGCATAACTAAATAGATATATAGGAAAAACTGTAACATCTAATGGGTAATGGTAGTGCCTAAATGGCCTGGTTTCCTCTGCATTTATCAGAGTGAGATGGCTATCAACCAGAATTAAATCAAAATCAGACCTCCATCTTGGCAGTAAGAAGTTGCCCGTAATGTTGAGGAAATATACTTGTTAGCAGCCTGACAGAATAATTCATGCAAGAAACTGGCTTAACAGATTTGGTTTTCATGCCAACTTATTGCAGATAAAGGAAAAAACCATCAGGCAGAAAGGCAGGCAATAGAGAACATCAAAGTGACTCAATATTAATCATACTTTGACTCATTCCGCACCATATAAGCCTCATTACCCACCCCTCCATTTATTTCCTAAGCTGAGAATTGTGTTGTAAATGACACTATTCAGAGGAATGACTGTGCCACGGGATCATTAAGAGTTCTATGCCGAATATAGTATTTCAGAGTTCTAAATGTCAGTACTGAGAAGCTTTGCACACGATAAAATGAATATCACCTCTCATTTTGGACTTTAGGTCCCCAAGTTCCCATCAAACACATCAGCCATTAAAGAGTCGACTCTTTCAATATTTCCTTTGAAAACAGGATGGGTTAAAAAATGACAAGTGAAAGATAAATAATTTTAATAATCCAGACCGCAAAAGACAAATATTGTATGTTTTCTCTTATAGATGGATGTCAACTTTTAAGCTTTTGATATGTGGGTTTTGATCAAAATAAACTTAAACACAAAGGTTAAGTAGTTAGTAAGGGACCAGGAAAGGGGTTTGGGGAGAGTTACACCTTCCAAAAAGGGGAAATAGATTATAGTGTTGTAAAGAAAAAAGGGGAAACTAGAATACGAGGGTTATGAGGAGTGGAGGGGAAGTTCAGAAGCTTCCTGAAACATACATTCTTGTAAGGAATTTAAATGCAGTCACCATATAATGGGAATTGCAATGCCTAAAATAGACATTTTACGTCATTAATTAAAACCCACAGTGTCAGGAATGAGTCATTGGCTAAAGGAGGTCTCAGGAACACCTCAACATCCCAAGCTATTGGTAAAGCTATTGGTTATCTTCCACAATCTGACAATAAAATTGAATTTCTGAAGAAACTTCTTATGTATGTCACCAAACATAAAAATTGAGCTGGTGCCCAACTAGTTTTACCTCTACTAATGTTCATGCTTCTAGAAGTTACTCTATATGCTACAAGAGGAGAGAAGTAATCACTTTTTATTTCAATATTACTTCAGTATTACTCAGTTCAAATCATTCAACCTACAATGGTGACTTACCTAGAAGAGAAACGGTGCAATGTGGTACAAAAGTTAACAGAGCAAGCAAAAACTTTCTAAATGAATTTAAGACCTTCTCATGAGATACAACCCATACTTGACACTGTTAAAGTGACCAATAACCTGAGAATAGCTAGTCATGGGCCTTATTATACTAATAGAATATTGCAATAAAACAACTTGTAATAACATATCACTATACCTGTAGATCAGTGCATTACTCAAAGCTCATCAGATATGCCTCTTGCAATAAAGGAGAACACAGAGATCCACAACTGGCAAATATGCAGAGAGAAACCTTGAAGCACTCAGCCCTAAAAGTGATATCTTTATTAAACCCTTCAGGGATCTGTGCAGAAGAGGAGGTGGAAAGATCATACAAGCCAGAGGTGATGGATTACTTCAAGGAAAGAATCTTCCAGACACTACAGAGCTGATGTGCATAGGAATCCACAGAGACTGTGACAGCATACACAAGATCTCCATACATTCAAACCAGACAAAATCCAAACATTGTATTCTTGTTGGATACAAGCTCCCACACCTAACCAAGAAGCTAGCCGCAACTGATACTTTCTAAAAGGGAAGATCACTTTTCTTAAATGGAGTGTCACTGTAATATCAACCACAATCTAGGACAGAAAACATGCCCAGGATTTATTGGCCAATGCAAAATGAAATGTGGCCCATATACTGGTATAGGCACCATCATGTAGTTATGACATGAGAAATATATTTTCATAATAAGATTATATGTTAAGATATTTTTGGTTTTATTAAACTTGTACACGTAGGTCATTACTTTTCTGCCTTGACACACAGTTTTCAAGTTTCTGATTACCTTTAAGAGGAAAAAAAGGAATAAAATACGGAATATTTGTCCTAGCTTGCTTTCTGTTGATGTGAAAAACTATGACCAAAAGCAACTTGAGGAGGAGAGGGTTTATTTGACTTACGGGTTGCATTCTACCATGAAGAAAAGCAGATCAGGAATTCATAGCAGACCTAGAGGCAGGAACTGATGCAAAGACCATGTGAAGAAGGGTTGGAGGAACATTGGGAGGCAGGGAAAGGTGAGTCGGGGCTTGAGACCCAGCATCTTGTTTCCAGAAGACTCTTGGAGGAGAAACTGCAGGAAGACATAATGACCTAATAGTCTAACCAGGACACTAGGGGAAAAGGAAAGACCAAGTAGCCCTATAAAAACCCCAACGAGCATCCCTTTAACTAATTTCAAGCTTTAGGTTTCTCTTATTTTCCTCCTGATTGTTCCTTTTTTTTTTTTTTTTTTTTTTTTTTTTTGTTGATGCCAGGGAGCAAACTCAGAAATCTGGACAACTGTCATAAGCCCTGACACACATGGAGGATTGCTGCTAACGCTTGCTTCTCAGATTGCTTCACTGAGATTGCTTTCTTATATAATCCAGTGCCACATGAGAGCCACAGCCATAGTGGGCTAGGACCTTCCACATCAATCATCCAGCAAGAAAATATATCCACAGACTTGTCTATAGGCCAATCTGACAGAGGCAGTTTATCAGTTGAGTTTCCTCTTGCCAGATCATTTTATCTTGTGTTAACTTGAGAAAAAACTAACCAGTGCACTACTTAAGTATTCCCAAAGCAAAGCAACATACTAGAGGGTACAAGACAGTGTTACAGAAAATATCACACTTTATCATGAGTTCAGTTTACACTAATATAAATGCTAAGCTTTAAAAACAAAAAGGATAACAAAACACACATACACACACAAAAAACCCACAGGAAACCTTTGAATCATAACTTTAAATACAGTCACAGGAAAGAGACAGTGTTAACCAGGATATTTATTCTCCCAAACACTTTCTTCCTTCCTTCCTTCCTTCCTTCCTTCCTTCCTTCCTTCCTTCCTTCCTCTCTCTCTCTCTCTCTCTCTCTCTCTCTCTCTCTCTCTCTCTCTCTTTCTTTCTTTCTTTTCTTTCTTTCTTTCCTTCTCCCTTTCTTTCATTCTTTCTTTCCTCCTTTTTTCTTTCTTTCCTTCCTTACTTTCTCCCTCCCTCCCTCCTCCTTCCCTATATTTTCTCTCTCTCTTTCCCTCTCTCTTTTCTTTCTTCCTTCCTTTCTTTCTTTCTTTCTTTCTTTCTTTCTTTCTTTCTTCCTTCCTTCCTTCCTTTCTTGTTTCTTTCTTTTTAGCCAATATAGCACATATTTGCTCAATTTCCATCTCTCTCCTATTCATCTCTTCATCTTTGTCATCTCTCTCCCTTTCCCACTCTTTTTCTCCCTCATCTCTGTTTCCCTCTGCCTCTCACCAGGCAGATTCTATCTCTGTTACTTCCTTCATAGCTGTTTAATCTCCATAATTCTTGGCAAACTACTTTACACATCCTTTTCTTTTCATTTCACATTCTCCTTTGACAATCTTATTAAAGTGATTTCCTATACATTTAGGATACCAAAACGTTTAACCCTCCCAACTCCAGCTGCCATCTTTCTGGGCTTCAGGCAGTAAGAACATCCCCTACAAAGTTATCTGAGGTCTACTGCAATCACAATGACTGTATGTCTTGGTTTTCTATAAACTCACTTTTCTTCTAGTTCTTAATTAGAAGCATCACCACTGACTGATAGGTCCCCTTTAACTTTATTTCTTCTCCCTCACAATTATGTAATCACTTAGCGCATTTAGAGTACTCAGAGCAATATAGAACATTTCTAGCTCTAAATATTTCTAGTTATCTAGACTTCGTGTGTATATGATGTATATGTGTATACACGTATGTCTATGAGAGACAGAGATAGATAGATAGATAGATAGATAGATAGATAGATAGATAGATAGATAGATAGATAGAAGATGGATGGATGAATGGATGGATGGGTGGGTGGGTGGCTGGGTGGATGGATAGCTAGTACAAGATTGGGTGTCCTTCTCTGTCACCCTCTAATTTATAATTTTGGACAGAGTCTCTTATAGAACTTGGAGCTCAACAATTCATCAGGATTAGATAGCTAGTGAGCTCCAAGGCTCATCCTGTCTCCACTTCCCTAGACCTAGAATTACAGGCACACACTATCATGTCCATCTTTCTATGTGACTGCTGGGATTTCAGACTTGGGTCTTCGTGCTTGCATGGCAAACACTTTACCAACTGAGCCATCATTTTAGCCCCTCTAGCTATCTTGGCAAACAATCATTCATCTACCAACTGAACTTTGCTCCTTAATCTATAGTAATGTGAATTTATACATCCAGCCATGGCTTCAGTCCTTTCTATACACTGTTTTGAACTTTTAAACTAAAATAAACTATAAAATCAAAATACATCTACATCTTAGCCAATGACACTCAGCAACATAAATGTATTTTTAACACTATATTATGATTGTGTAAGATTCTCTCACTGGGAAAAACAGGGTGAAGAAATATAACACCCCTTATACTATTTTGCAAGTTCTTATGAATCTTACTTGGTTTCAAAGTCAAACATTACACAACCTTGATCACATTCTCTGCTTTCTTCCCTCACTCCACTTTAAAACCCTTAAATAAAATCCCCGTGTCCTTACATAAGGCCACCCTCCTCACAAGAGACTTTCCAGTCCATTCAAGGTCTAGTCTACTGCATGCTCCATTTTCTATTTCCCTTTTTGGACTTGTATGACAACTGTATGAGTCTTCTTTTAGTCTCTCCAAAAGGACTCTCTCATGCCTTAAGAACTTCAAATAAGCTGTCCCATCTGCCTAAAACAGTTTCCTCAAATCTTCCATTGGCTTGTTGGCTGCCTATTTTTTCAGATTTCTGCTAAATGCCCCTTCATGGTGAAAGTTTTGCCAGCTTTACTCTAGTGATTCATCTCCTCGGTCTAGATCAATTAGCTTCACTTAGAGCCTCATCCACCACATCCTTTGTCTCTTCTCATAGATTCCTTTAATGGGCTGGCAAGGTATCTCAGTACGTAAAGGCGCTTGGACCACAAGACTAGAGACCTGAGTTCAATTCCCGAACTCACATGAAAGCTGGAAGGAGATAACTGACTCCACAGTGCTGTCCTCAGACCTGTTCATGAGCTCTGTGGCACATGTGCACTAACTCCATCAACACACACACACACACACACACACACACACACACACACACACACAGAGAGAGAGAGAGAAAGAGAGAGAGAGAGAGAGAGAGAGAGAGAGAGAGAGAGATTCACAATAATAATTTTTAAAATAATGTAAAAAGTGTCAGAACATGGTTAAAAGAATGACACACACATGGTGAGCAATGCCTTGGGGAACCATTGAGTGAAGAGAAGAGGCAGGGAGTCTTTTACCTCAGATGCACTTTGCTTCCTGGATTTTGTGCTTCCTGTGACAAACATGTACATGCAACTTTGAAGACACGTTTGCTCTTATTGGACGTCAGAACATAGCTATAGTACCCAATCTGGTCAGTGTGCCCTGGAGCTGGATATTACCTTCTCCCTTGCTTTTGTGCTTTCCCAGATACAGTCTACAGTGCTTGCCAGGCAATTTTGTTTAAATTGGTTTGTCCTGAGAAAGTTCTGGGAAGTGGCTGCTCTGTTAAAATTTAGTATGTGCTTCCTGGCATTTATTTACATGTTTTTCTGAACTCGAACAAACTTTCTTGGGTCATGACTTTCTTCATTCAGTCTAAAAATGCACTGAAATTGAAGTAAAGTTGTCCATGGCATCAGTTTGAAGTCCACCCCATTCTTAAGGGTCCTCAGATCCCACACCCAGCAGACAAGATCTGCATAGGTCATCTGAAAAGTTGATAAAATGGATGTCTTTTAATATTTAAAATAGGTATGCATATTTCAAAAATCTCAATATCAACCCTCAAAGGAGTCTTCTGAAAGCCCAGCATGGTAAGGGGACTCAGTCTGGTAAGAATATTTACTGTGAAAATAAATGTAAGAGGTCTTCCAATTGTAACTGAAATCTCATTTTCCCTCCCTTTCTTCACTTTCCAAAGGTGCCTCTGCACTGTGTGTGTGTGTGTGTGTACATATGTATGCACACACAAGTATCTGAGCTAGAAAGGAGTATGCTTAGTGTTTTGCCGTATTCTGCTTTTTTACATTTAGTAGTACATTTATGATGGTTTATTAACCAGGATTTTGAGATAATGTTATACCAACTTTGCAGACACTGTGGGAAATGTTATGTTATTCCAGATGCTAAATTAGACATAAGTATGGTTAACAAAAATATAATTATGGTGTTATATGGTGTTATTTAAATATCTAATAAAATGGAAAGGGATGGCATGCAAATATATATATATATATCTTTATATATATATATATATCTTTATATATATATCTTTATATATATATCTTTATATATATATCTTTATATATATATATATCTTTATATATATATATAGATATATATAGAGAGAGATATATAGATATATATAGATATATATCTTTAAAAATAGCTCCTTAGGAAGTCTATAGATCACAACCCATTAGGAATACAACAGCGGAGGGCTAAAGATTGCTAAGCAGCTAAGGGCACTTGCTCTTACAGAAGACTCTTTAGTAACCAGCACCCACCTCAGAACAGCCTGTAAGGCTGATTCCAGGAAATCTGACATTTCTGGCTTCCATAACACCAGCATACATGTGGTGCAGGTACATTCATGCAGACAAAATATCATATCATTTAATTGCAATAAAAACCAACCCTTTAAAAAAAGAACATAATAGAAAAAAAAAAAAAAACCACAGAAGGTAGCTATGCTGTTGTACAGTGTTGCCTTGCCATAGGTACTTATGATTGCTATCTAGTGCACTTTACAATAACACAGCATATTTGGCATGCTTCTAGGACATTTTCTAGACTGTTCATGAATGTCACAATAGTGACTACACTATTTCAGGAATCAAAAGATGCCTAAGCTATAAGAAAGCATTAGGGAGCCAATCTCAGGTACTGAAAAAAAAAAAAAAAAAAAAAAGAACCCAACAGAGGCAGAGTTCATTGGTGTTACACCTGGGGACTGAACTTGGGTCATTTGAAGTCTAGTGAGTTAGCTGTCTACCTATGCATACAGATTTCCATAACTGCAAAAGGTATGTGGTTTACAAAGATTTCTATCTGGAATATTAAGTCCTTAACTCCTAGTTCCTAACATCTTTAAAGTAAAAACAGTGGTTTGACCTCTACATTTGGAAGCAACAAGAATTCAGGTTAGCTTTGTGATAAAGAAAGATAGAAAACCAACTGCTTAAATTCTGAATTTGGATATTTAAGGCCTTTTAAGTTTGAGTTCTTAAATTTTGTTTCTTCCAAGCACACTGTAAATTAGATTCCAAATGACAGAGTTTGGAAGGTAAGAGCCCTACGAAGCTTCGTGTCAAGCATGACCCAGAAAGAAATTCATTACAAAGAGCCATGACAGCAATGATTTGAAGAAACAAAAAAAGGGAGTTTGAGTTAATGTTTTAACGATGTGCTATGAGTCCTTTGGAACTATACTGTTTGTCTTTTTAATGATTATTTTTGTCCACAAAAGGCACACCACACGTATCTTATCTACTCACTCATGCAGCAGATATTTTTTAGTTTGTAAATTAGTGTTCATTATAATTCACTTGAGTGAAGTTTAATATCCTTTCTTTGATATTAAAATCACATTTAAGAGCTTGAAAGGAACGTGAAAATAAAGAACTAAACCATATTGTTTCCTATTAGCTGTGCCAAGGTTGGAGAAATCAAAGCCCTCTGCATTCTTGTTCAGAATACAAAACAAAGATAGTTTGTACAGGAGCAGCCTGTGGGGTGGCTGCAGACAGACAGTGAGCCCTGTCTCCATCTCCTTCCTGCTCCTTCTGCAACAATTGTTCACAAGGCTGTACTTGACCCCAGTCTTATCATCTGCAAAACCTCGAATGAAGATCACGCCTGCTTCTAAGGTTGTGCTGGTTGTGCCATAAGAGTGGTAATAAGAGCAAAATCGATAATAGTTATTCTCAACATACGGGATTAGCAGACACAGGACAGTAGGAGGGATGGCATGCTGTTTTGTAAGACTACTACAGATGTGAGGTAAGAGAGAGCCCAGGAGGCTCAGCTCCTTCGAGGACACGCAAGGCTGGACAGCCTATAGGACTGGGTAGAAGCTACTTTCTCTGTCCACTTGCACAGCACGTGTTAGATAACAGAACATTTACAAGCTATCACTTACCATTACAAACAATAAACAGTCAAAAGTTCGCTACTTTATGATGGTGACCAATGCTCCTGGTAGACTTTTGTATCTTAAACACGTGAATTGCATTGGGTTTTATTTTTTGTTGTTGTTGTTGTTGTTGTTGTTTTGCTGTTGTCGTTGTTCCAAATCCACCTATCAGAATTTTAACCTCCTTTGGAAATTAGTCGTCTTCGATGTAGTATGTCTTCAAGCAAACTTAAAAGTGTCTTCTGCATCATTGTCTAGCCCCACTATCCCTCCCACTCCTCCTGAAACCCAACTCCTCCCCAGCCAGTCTCTTTCCTACTCTCATGTCCTTTCTAATACACTGAGTTTAACTAGGGAGGTTTGTATGAATGTGGGTAGGGAATTATTTACTGAAGCACAGACAATGTAATGGCTCCACCGTTGACGAAAACAGCACTTGCCTTCTTAGTAACCATTAACTGGCAAAAGCTCCTTCTGAGGGTTAGGGCATCATCCATGATCTAGTGCTGAAAGGCTCACTCTCCTGCAGTCATCCACAGCTGCTGTGAGCTCATGACTCCACTCATTATGTCACCTCCAGAAGATGGAACTTCATAGGGCTCTTTTCTCCAGCTAAAGACTTATTTTAGTCTTTATCTACATCTACTTGCATGTATGCCACCTATATATGGGTACATGAATAAGTTAGAAGAAGGGTGTCATGTCTCTTGGATCTGGAGTTACAGAGACTAACAAATCACCGATGTAAGTCCTGGGAACATAACCCTGGTCCCTCTGGAAGAGCATATACATCTTAGTCACCAAGCCATAGCCTCAGCCCCCCTGGCTCTTACCCTCTTTCAGCTCCCTCTTCCTCTTCCCCAGTGTTCACTGGGCCTGTTTCTTTAGGGGCTGGCACCTGACAAACATTCTCAGTTGACCAGTTACAGGTGTGTTCATTAACCAGCTTGCATAGAAAGCCTCTCCAGACCCTCCCAGCATGAGACACACTACAGTTGAAAGCCTCAACGATCTCTAGATTTTGCTCACATTTCTCAAAAAAGAAAAAATGAAAGACTATGCATAACTCAAATTGACATTTGAAGATAAAGCTATTATATCAGGAGATTCTCTCTCTTGAGAAGCCCACACCTACACTTGGGTGTATAATGTTATTTTCTTAAATACCTCTCTCTTTCCCATAATATTAATGCTCAACTCTATAATAAAACCTTTTCTTAGTAAATTTTGTTTCATAAAAAACTATTGTATATTTCTTTTATCATCCACCAGTATTCATTTTTAAATATGAAAATAAGTTTATTTGATTTCATCGCCCTCTCTCCCTCCTTCTTTGTCCTTCCCTTCTTCCTCCCCACCCCATGTTCCTTCTCCTTCCCCTCTTCATGTTCCTTCTCCTCCTGTCCCCCTCCTCTTCCAAGTACTGAAATGACCTACATGGCACCCTGGCTTCCCTCCAAAAGTAGCAGCCATTCCATTCTGCCTTTAATAAACTCTAGTTTTAATTTAGTCCCCCTATAGAATGCAGAATAGTTTTGATTCTTTAAAGGTTTTGTTGATTCAATCACTCCCTTAAACATATGCCCCAGGAGCTCAGTTTTAGAAAGAGAATGAATATATGGGATTCTGAAAATTCACAGAGTGTTTTCTTTGAATAAATCCATGTTCTTGTATCTTCTCTGTCATAGTTTGGGTTCAGCCAAATTCAAACTGGAGAAGGGGGCTGTGTTGGGGCAGTTTCTGTAAGAAGTTGTCCCACTAAACACAAGACACAAATGAATGTATATCCATGAATCCTTACAGAATTAGTAATATTATGGCCATGTATGGCTTAAAAGACCCTATACAGAGCCTTATAAAGGGTATCCTAGAATTTTCTGTGGAAGACACCAAAAAGGAGAATCCATACTGGCACCCATCCCTCACTCATCTTGGTTTCTCTGTGAGGTCTCACTGGCATGCACTTGTAGATTCCCATGACACTTAAGTCATAACAGCAGAGTGAGATGCAGAAGGGGAAGAGTGAGATTTAGCTGTGACATGGGCTATTAGGTTACACATACACACTTAGCTGTCACCAGAGCTAAAGTAAAAAGGTAGGATGAGTTGTGAAGTTGGGCATTGGTGGTATTTCCTCCACTGTCCCCTTTTGAATACCATGACCTAGCAGGATGGTGGGAAGCATATTACAGAAGTGATAAGGGATGTGATGCTTATAAGAAAAAAAATTCATTCACAGCTGCAAATTTTGGAAATTTCCCAACAAAGGCTATAGCTAACTGTACAAGGCATACACAGAATGATGTGTTCAGGGAACTAGAAACAGTTTGGTAGTACACAAACCAAGAAACAAATGTGAAGAACTATGAGAGACATAAGACAAGCTAGGCAAAGGAAGTTTCTCTTAAGCCTGAAGGCCATAGCACGTTGGGAGGCTCTTAGGGAAAATGTCACCTGGGAGACAGGAAAGATTATTTGCAATAAAAAGATGAAGCCTGTATTAACACATGGTGTGAGGATGGAGAATGGACAGAAAAGTGGGAAAATATTTAGAAAGGGAAATCAGAAGAGTCTCAAACAGCTAACGGGGTACAGAAGAAGCTCGCAATGACTCATAGGCTTTTGACATTTGTCTACAACAATTGTGGTGGTGACTAAGTTACATGAATACTAGTTCTGATCTACTCAGTTTTAAACAAACCTGGTCTCCAATTTTCCAGTGGTTTTCTGTGAGTCACAGTATTGGAGAAAAGCTGTCAGAGTGAGGCTGATTTGAACATGTACTTTGGAACTCATTCCCTTCTTGAAGCCTTGTCTCCATGCCAAATATAAGAAACACAAGTAGCTATAGAAAGGCTTACATGTTGGTGCTCCTGGAAGGTCTTGGCACATAAAACAATGGGATTAGAGCCTGAAACTACTGGACAAGGTGATAGAGAGGTAATCACAAAAAGGATAAACACGGACTAGGTTAAAGAATGGCAACTTGGCTACCAAAAGACATTTTTTAAAAACTACCTGGAAAAATAAAGTGTATGTATTGTTCTTACTTGACTTATCAAGCAAAAGAGATGTACCCCACAACCAAAATTTACAGGCACAGAGTCAAAGAGTCCTATTTGTATCTTTTACTGTGTCCTCTGCTTTTTCAACATGGAGGCGGTGGGAACCATAAGGAATGCTACTGCATCGGAAGCCACAAAGAGCTCACAGACATGCTCCATCAGGGTCATGATGCAGCAGGAAAGCACCCGTAATGTTCACAGTCACTCTCCAGACAGCCAGGGAGAAGGACAGAAGTTGCTTAGATTGGGAAGTCAGGCTTCCCAACTGCAGACCATTACCAGGAACTGAAGGAGGCTGTCATTAAAATATATGCATTTTCATCAACTTGGCATCGCTTTCATCAAATTAAAGTCTTTGCTGCTAAATCAATACCCATTAGGATTAAGCTTGAGACATGAATATTGAATTTTTCTTCTTCTTTTTTAAAAATTTCTATCTTATTCTTATTTAAATGACATGTAATTTGTAATTACCAAGTATTTAATTCAATTATGGAGAATGTATAATATATTTTCGTAGTAATTTCAACACTTTACACATAGCTATTTATCAAATATCAGGAACCCTGGCCCGTGTGACATACGTCTTGTGTCCCCTCCCATAAATTTGGGCATACGAGAGGAGCATCAGCTTACAGTGTATTCAGTCTAGTGGCCCTGTTTCTGCCATAAATTTTCCTTATGTTTCCAGTTACTTTGAAAATTATGAGGCAAATGCTTGCACACTATTAGTGTGCCAAAATCAAGATACAGCTGTACAGTCAACAAAGTTAGTTATGGCAAAAGTGAACATAAGATTCAGAGTTTTTAAGACCAAAAGAGGCAAACTATTTTTAACATAATAAGATAACTTGCCTAGTACTTTATTTTCTGAACAGAATAGCCTTATGTTCCAAAACACAGATGAAAAAAAAAAAGCTGCTATAAATAAGATAAAATTTAAATAACATTAAGACAGGGATTTATTTATTTCTACATAGTTATAACTGGCAGTTGGTTTTTTTTTAAAGTTTCATGTAATATTTTTTGTTTGTTTGTTTGTTTTTTGAGACAGAGTTTCTCTGTGTAGCCTTGGCTGTCCTGGAACTCACTCTGTAGACCAGGCTGGCCTCGAACTCAGAAATCCGCCTGCCTCTGCCTCCCAAGTGCTGGGATTAAAAGCGTGCGCCACCACTGCCCGGCAATATTTATTTTTAAAGGAAAATTGAAATCCAGTATTTAAAGGCTAAACAGAAAATGTATGTTTTATGCATATGGTTGATGCATGGAACATGCAAAGGACAGCCCAGGTCAGATGTCACATCAAACCTTCCCTCTGATAGAGCTAGGAAAGATCCCAGGTAGACAGTCAGAGAGCATGATGAAAGCAATCTATAATAACTTTGAAGAATATCTTAGCCACAATTCTGCCATTTTTCATGTAGCCAAACTAATAGACTGTTTTGGACAATCAGGGTTAATTTCATATTGTCTTTACAAATTGAAGCTATCCTATCATTCATTGAAAACTGAATTTTACTCTTAGAATCATTTCTACATAAAATCCTCACACACGATTCTACTCTGGAATTATAAATTGTTTTTATAGAATGTTGGCATTTATGAGATCAAACCAAACCAACTGTCTTCCTTCCTATGAGGTCAAGTCCCAACTGACAAATCAGTGAATGTTCCTGAAAATGACCAGACAATCAAATATCAGATCTATGAATTGAAAGAGAAAGCATAACACACAAGGAGATGAGAACAATGCTTCAAATAATGTTAACGTCCAAATTTGTCCACAGAAGAGGGAGTCAGGAAAGTAGTGCATTGGCAAAGCTTGAGAGAATACACGGGGAAAAAAAGGGAGCACCAGAGAGCAGGGGCTTTACATAGAAATTAACATGCAGCCAAGCTTCAGAATAAAATGAACAGAATGACCCCTATATTCTATCTCCTCTTGGGATTAAGAATGGAAAGAGAAAAAAAAATGAAATGCTCTTTGTTGTAAGTCCTTTTATTCTAGCTGATTTCAAGCCCATACATGCAGATAAAAACATGTTCTTGAAGAACAAAGCTATATAATTTTGTTTCAGAACTTTAGGATTTTATGTAATTATCCCAGCTCAGTCAATGATAGTAGCTATCCGAATAGTCAATGCCTACATGTATTAGCCATGGGGAGCTAGTTAGGTTTGTTATTTATTACAGGAACCAACTGTAAGATATGTTAGTTAAAGTTTTTTAGGACAAACAAAAACCATATTATAGGACATAAACTGTTGTTAGATAATTTTGAACAGGTTCTAGGCTTACTCTAGATTGATGTCAGAAAGGGCAATGCTAGGGTCTGAGTAGCTATCAAGAGAGCAGGCCAATATAAGCCTGAAATCACAGTTGGTTTGAGAGAGAGAGAGAGAGAGAGAGAGAGAGAGAGAGAGAGAGAGAGAGAGAGAGAGAGAGAGAGAAAAAGAAGAAAGAGGAGGAGGGAGGGAGGGAAGAGGGAGGGGAAGGGAGGAAGGAAGGAAGGAAAAGACATCGAATCTTTGAAAATAGAGAGATAACTACCTAGTACCTTCTTAAGCCACAGGGACTCTGTCTTACACAGTTTCTGTGACTGCAGCATGAAAGCAGAACTTTGTTGTAAACATTCAAGTAGACTGTGAGAGCTTTGAGGTCTGGCTAAGTAACAGATCAGATTCCACATGGCAATGGCTGTTCATTGATTCTTTTTCCCGTCTTCACTGATCATTTATTTCCTTCCTTCCTTTTTCTTTCTTTCTTTCTTTTTTTTCTTTCTTTCTTATTTTCTCAGAAGCAAAAGATGCTTTAAAAGGAACACTATATATCAAGCCTTAATTTATATGAATCAAGTCCTTATTTTGTGGGGTTTTCCCCCTTAGAATTATAATATCCTTAAGCCTATATAATCAAAACCATACATGATCATACTTGTATTCTGAAAGAATAAACTGAGCTATGACAATTTTCACTTTTCTCTAAGAGGTCAAGGGATTCTGCCCAATACCATTCAGTTCTGACCTTCCAGGATTGAGGATAGGACTGGTGTTTAAATAAAACCCCCTTGGGGTCATGTAAAATGACCTGGACCTGATGCTGCAGTACAGGGTCCATTGTTGGTGTCCAGGAGAGAGTCAAACTGCTCCCCATTTACGCCTTTCACAATGGCTGTGCCCTTTGCTGTCCGTGTGACATAGTGGAGCTCAAAAAATTCAGCCCTCAAAAGATTAGCTCAAAGTGACTCTGGAGGAAGGTTAAGGCATGAACTGCAAAGTACTAGCCCTCATCAGAAAGGGAGAGCTGGCCTCTTCTTGAGCTAAAAGAACAGATGTTCCTAAACTTTCCACCAAATGTTTAGTGTGGAGATGATGCCATAGGTAGAGCAGAAGGTGAAGCAGATGTATGTACAGGAAGCAGAGGGCTGGCAACAGTAAAGGCCTGCTCTTAAGACTACTGCCAACACTCATCATCACAAAGAATACTAAACAATCAGCATAATAGAGTTCCTTAGTCCTGGGATAGTAGGACCTTATCACATATGTTAACGTACCATAAGCTGGGAAACAGATTGAGTATATCACTGTGCCATTTCCGAATCCAGTGAGTGTTTAATGAACTCCATAAGTTGCTCATGGATGATGATGTTTATAAATAAATATGCCAGTACTCTAAGACTCTCCTCACCCAGCTTTATGCCAGATCTTACCTGCCCTTGTTTATAGCTGTCATTTACTAGCTAGTTTGTCTCAGGGTCCTCATTCAGATTTTTAAATTCTTAATATTTTTTATTTATAAAATGGGAAAAATAGCAACTTCTGTAGAGTTAAGGGGAAGATAAAGCAGGATAAGGCCTAAAAAGTGATAATCTCTAAATATAGTGCTAATATTATTTATTATTATTTTTAATTAACTTCACATATTATAGTTCTCTAACTATAGGTAGTTTTCCTATCTCCTTAAAACTGCAAAGTATTTAGAAAAAAAAGAATAAAGTTCAACAGCAAAAATGTATATAATCATTTCTTCAATCCAAACATTTTTTTCAGACATGAAAACTCCTTGCCTGGGGAAGGAAGAATCATGGCTCCCTAAGGTGTCTAGCATCTCATCTCTAGCTATAAGCATCTATTCCCTTATGTAGAAAAGAAAGTTGGGGATGTAATTAAGGGAATAGACCTTTCATTGAGCAGATTGCCTCAGATCTTCATATGGGTTCACTGTAGGCACACAGGTCCTTGTCATCAATGGAGGGCAGACTACCAGACTCTAAATCAAGCAATGTGAGCAAAAAATAGTGGGTACCAGTGGCTTCAGAGACAGGAAGGGGTGAAGAATATTGGCCAACTCTAAATTAGAAATGATAAACAGATCTTCCCCCATCCAACTTCTAGAAAGGAACGCAACCTTACTAGCACCCCAATTTTACCATAATGAGACCACTCAGCAGAGTCCTGACTAACAAAACTAAACAACGAAATGTTCTGCTTGAGGTATTTGTAACAGCAGCCACAGGAAATTAATATGGTGCCTTTTGGATTTATTAACTCATCTTTGTAAAATGACTAAGGGACATTCAGCCTGTAGGTAGGATATGTGCTAACAGAAATGAATAGTAGCGCTTTACTGAAGAGTTTACCTGGCTGAGTTTACTGCAGAAGCCTAAGCCACATAATCCTTGATGGGCAGTACAAGCCATTCAAGGCTAGAACATCTGAAGAGGACAGAGACGACAAGCTTCTTTCAAACAAGGACCTGGAAAGCCACTGTGAGAGGAATCTGAGCGTGTTCTAAAGAACAGAGGGCACAGTATATACTAGATGTACAGTTAGCTATAAAAATTCACACTGGGATTTTAAGCAATACTTAGTATTTTCCCCTCTAAACAGGGGATGTTAATATTTGGTATGACTTTAGCAATATCATAAAATCCTAATATCCATCATTGCTGCCTTTCAATGTTATCCTTAACACTTGCATAGATACTCAGATCAAGGTCATTTTCTCTAGAGAAGAAAACATAAGATGAGAGATGGGCCCTTGACCACCCATGCTGAGCTAAAGCTCAAATTCTCCCACCCAGTAAACAAACACTATTCTACTTTTACAAAATAAACTTTCATGAGATGACCTCTTCTCTTCTAAGGTTGAAAAAGTCTTTTGATAAATTTCCCAAATGGTTATATATATGGAAGGGCAATTTTGAGAGGAAAATCATAGTGCATCCGCTATGAAGATCCTGCTGATATTTGAGACCCTGTCCATGCTCATGGCAACTGCTTCCTCTTATTAGAGCATTGATTTCCCACTTGCAAATGGAAGCTAATATCCTAATGGAAGAACATGATTTTTTTAGAGTATTAATGAAAAATTAACTATTGTTTTTTATAACTCAAAAAAAACTTATTTAAATTTTTAAAGACATCTAAATGTGAATCTAAATGCCATTATATTTTGAAACATATCAACATAATCTTACTGTAAAGTGAAAAGGGTTTCCCTGGCAATGAAATTAAAATTGCTGTATTTTTTTTAGGCCATGAACGTTAATATCCTCTAGAGAGATCATCTTGCATAACATCCAGAATCAAAACAGGAAATGAGCTGGGTCATTTAGAGAGTGCCCATGTATATTTTTGTTTTGTGAAGATGTTCCTTATTAAACTATGACATCTCTGAGATGGAAGCACGGCTCACTATCCTGGGTGTGTACATTTAATTGTATACATATCTGTCTCATAAGCCTGAAGTATGTTTTTATACTGCAGATTTGTCTTAAAACTCAATTGCTGAATCTAGATGATCACAAAGATTTCTCTGAGTATTAAGAGAAGTGAAATTATAAAATGTTTTAATAGGGCCTAGGCCAAAGGGGTGAGAGACTATAAGGTTACTTAATTAACAATCATAGGTATCTTCTTTCGTTTGCCCTGCACTCACTAAACATTTAATTCCAGTTTGTATGAGGGAGAGAGGGGTAAATGTGAAATGTGTTGATGACTACAGGTGGCATGACCAACATGTTAGAACTAAGGCAGGTTCTACAATCTGCATGGACACCT
This sequence comes from Arvicanthis niloticus, assembly GCF_011762505.2. Taxonomy (NCBI): domain Eukaryota; kingdom Metazoa; phylum Chordata; class Mammalia; order Rodentia; family Muridae; genus Arvicanthis; species Arvicanthis niloticus. The sequence continues at coordinate 138,976,237 of NC_047658.1, forward strand.
AGGAGATGCTTTTCAAATAGAAACATGTGAAGCTCATACAGAGAGGGAAAGGAGCAGAAGGATGAGAATGAATATTTGGGGTGTGGTGGTTTGAATAGGAATGGCTCCCATCGGCTCAATTATTTTGAATGCTTGCTCATTGGAGAGTGGTGCTACTTGAGAAAGATTAGGAGGCATGGCCTTGTTGGAGTAGGTGTGGCTTTGTTGGAGGAAGTCTGTCACTGGGGGTGGGCTTTGGGATGTCAGAAGCCCAAGGCATGCCCAGTGTTTCTTGCTCTTCCTGCTGTATGTGGACCCAGATGTAGAGCTCTTTAGCCATGTCTCCAACACAATGTGTCTACCTACCATGCTTGCTGCCATGACAGTAACAGACTAAGCATCTGGAATTGCAAGCAAGCCCCAATTAAATACTTTCCTTTCTATGAGTTGCCATGTTCTGCCCAGCAAGAGAACACTGACTAAGACATGGGAGGAGGAAGAAACAATGAAAACGTCTTTAAGGCCTATTATTACACTCCAGTGCAGCCCATACTTGTGATTGCACAAGCTTTTTTTTTTTTTTTAATCTATTCCTGTAAGAGATCAGTGCATAAAATAAGAAAGCTTAGAATCCAGAACCAAACTGCTGTTTCTCCTCCCTTCAATTCACTTCATTTACTCCAGCAAGGACATGTGAACAGTGCTAAGGCAAGCTCAGCCATAAGCAAGCACAGTGACCATGTCCCCTCCCACAGATGAAACCGAATATTCTGAAGGAACAATGACGACAGGAATAGGCTGCATGGAATAGATGCAGAATTAGATCAATGTTCCCGCAAAGATACCACCTTCAGGGAATGTTCCATACCTGGTTCTGCCTTCAAATATTCATTTGAAAACCAAGGAGACAATAATTAATACTTACCTCATGGGGTTAGGGTAAAAGTTACGGAGAAAACCTTGTGGTAAATACTCAAATACTCTGTTAATACAAGCAAAAACACGCAATGCAAGCTTTTTATAATAACAATAAAGGAAATTATTATTATTACTCAATGTTTCTTTGATAACTCAAGTTACTATAGAAACTCACTTAATCCAAGTATTACTTAACAGAAGCCATTTTGATTGTGTGTGTTTGGGTGTCAAACTAAAGATTGATTTATCTCATACTCTATAATTAAAATATCATGGTACTGTCATGATATGAGAATTGTCCCCTCTGGGATTTACCCTTCACAGTTATCTACTCTCACACCATTCACCCAAATTTTTTTCTGCCTTTTTAAATACCATTATTTCTACTTCCCTCTGCTCTGTTAACCTCTGAATGGCCTTTAGCCAAAATCTACAAACACTGACCTAAAAATTGCTCCTCTAATCTTAACTGTGTCCTGAAATAGTTTTAATGGAACTTGGAATCTCAAAGAATCTTCGGGCTGGGAAGAAACACAAATGCCATTTAGTATAACTTTCCCTCCTCTGACATTACCCAGCCATTGTGCAAAGAGCCATCATGGAGCCTTCAGGCAATGCTTGCTGGAGATAATGGCATTGTTAACTCCAGGGACCTTCCCATCCGACACAGGAGTTAGAGTAGAGGTAAAGAAACTGCCAAGTATTGCTATAGAAACAGGCAGATGTTCCTGCCTCAGGTTCCCATGTAGGACTACAATCTGTCCAATCAAGTAAGGCCAATTCTCAGCTAGCTGCGTTTCTCACCTGCTCCCAGAGTCTGTGGTGTTGACTTCACACCACCTCACCTCCAACCCCCAAGGACAGGTAAGATCAGGCATCAAGTAGTCCAGGGCACAGGCAACACATTATTTTATCTTATCCTCAAAGAGATTTAAGCAAATAGGCAACCATTTGGTTATAATTACTGAATGTTTCATGTAAAATGTTGTTTTCCTTGAAACCAAAAAGAAGCAGTAATGGGCCTGAATGTAGGTACCAATGGGACAAGAGGAGAAAGCAAAAAAAAAATCAAAAGTCTCCTGCTCCTGCTGCATGCAAGCACCCATGGCCTCAGCTGTCCCCAGTGTACGAGGGGCATCTGTGGCCTCATGCACAGCACCTCCTCCCAGTCTTCTTTGCTATCCTTTCTCTGGTGCTCTGCCGGGACTTGGACGAGGTAACTCCATTTAACCTATACCATCAGGTAGAGGGCGTGATCAGCAGGTCTCCACCTCCAGAGATTAAAATATTAATGAGTTATCTAAAGGCAGGGGGGCCGGCTAGCTAATTAAGTTATTCCCTCCCCTTTTCTCCCTCCCTATAAAAGCCAGGGGAGCCTGGCTTTTGGTGGGAGCGCGCACCATCTACACCCATTCACCACCACACTATGAACAATAAAAGCTTTGGAAAACTGGACTCCATATGTCTCCTGGTCTTGCCGCCAGATTCCCAGTCTTTGGGCCTAAACCTTCCTGATACAGCTGCCGGCCCGCCTGCGGCAGCTGCATGAATGTGGAACCCGCCACCACAAGCAGCGTGGAAAGCCAGCCTGGGACCCCGCCGCCAGACTCTTCCACCCCCCAACCCCCATCCCTCCACCCCAGAGCGAGTTTGTTTTTCCCAGAGTGCTCCTCATGAACTTCCATCCTTGCTGCTTTTTAAAGATAGGTTTTGTGTTTTTTCATTATTATTAAAAGTTACCTCTCATTTGGAATTCATTAGGCTCTAACCCCTTTACCCACCCCTCCCAAATTTGCATCTCTCATTCTTTCTCTATGCCTCCTTCCCTCCTGCCTCCCTCCTTCCCTTTCTCTATTCTCTCTCTTGGTTGAATGTGTCTGCAAAACCCAGAGGAAAACACCCTCAAGCGACATGCTTTTATTCCCCCCCACACACACACACACAAGGTTTTTTTGTGTAGTCTTATCTGTCCTGAAACTTACTCTGTAGACCAAGATAGCTTCAAAGTCAGAGATCTGCCTGGCTCTGCCTCCCAATCACTGGGATTATTCATCCCACACCTTTCATTCATCACTTCTGAGACCTCATCTCTTATTGGCCTGCAATTTGACAAGTGCATGTCCACATAAAAACACCATCAGTACAGGACCTCATTTATTCTGGAGACAAACAGGCGTAGCATTTGCTTGGGGACATGGGTTTAGGCTGCACTAAGTACATGCTGAAACATGGTGACAGTTTCAGGAAGTTGTCATAGTGAAAGAACCAAGAAAGAGACTGACAGACTTTTCCAATCCTTTGGTGGTTACACAGGTAGGTGGGTTACAACCATGTAGGGAAATCCCTGCTAAAGGTCTCAGATGTCACCTGATGACATTCTTAGCTTTAGATCACTGTTCATATACTGTTTTGTATATATGTTTTAGTTTTTGTTAACCTAGGGAGTAATCAGCTCATTTTCAGAACAAAATATATTTTTGATAAATCCTTACAAATCAGTTAGATTGTGCACTTACTTGGACTTTAAGTCATTATAAAAATGAAACCACAGAAAAAAAATCTCAATAGACTCTAACCTGAATTGTTTAGTATTCTAATGGCAAAAATTCATCCATACACCAGCGCGGGGGTTTTTACCTCTTCTGCCGTTACTGTAATTGAGAAAACAATTACTTTTACATTTTAAACATTTCTCAGAGTACATTTTTATTTATTGCGCATGTGTGTAGGCATACACGTGGAGGTCAGAGGTCAACTTGCAGGAGTATGTTCTCTTCGTCTATCACGTGGACCCAGGGATTGAACTTAAGTCCTCAAATTTGGAATCCAGTGCTTTTAATCACTGAGCTATTAACAGACAGTAAGCACACATGTCTGTCCATTATTTCCAGGCTTTAGGCCCTTTTAGAGGTGCTTTCCAGCCACTAAGAATGGGAGGATCAGTTAGTTACATTCTTCTCATTCTCCCTCCCTCTTTCTCTTCCTACACACACACACACACACACACACACACACACACACACTTACTCACTCACACATGCTCATGGGCAACAAGCAACCGAACAATACAGCTGACACATTGTCAATTGCTTTTCTGCAGGAAATCATGAAATTGGAGGCTTTATCAACAAAAATCAGTGAGGCCATTTGTAGTCTTGACCGTAGAGGGTGAAAAAGTCGAGTCTCTGAGACTGGGAGACAGAAAGGGAAAGAAGAGAAAAGCAGAGGGAAAGAGGGGGAAGGATAGAGGGGTAGAGACAGAGACACGGGGAGAAACAGAATCAGAGAGATTCACCCTCGATCTCGCCAGCATTCCAATCCTTCCACAGATCTAACCTGATGTGCTTGCAGGAGCAAAGCAGTGTTCAAAGTAGTTTGGCAAGCACACAAACTTAGTGTTGAGAAACAGCAGTGTGTACAGATGCACAAAGAGGCCTGAAACTTGGTCAATACTAAAGGATGCTGAATTCACAATTAATATGGGTCAAGAAAGTCAAGGAACTAAATTGGAAATATGAGGCAAGGAGGAGATATTTTATTGAAAGTGACAAAAGCATATATATATATATATGAAACAGATATATAATACATATATATACACATATATAATACACATATACACATATACACATATATAATACATATATATATATATATGTATTATACACACACACCATCCATATATTGGTATATTTTATATGCATTCTAGCTTTCTGAAGGGCTCACTGGAAATCCCCTTCCTGAAATGCAACTTGTGTTCTGAGTGTGAAGCCCATAGGTGCAACGCCAACCGCTACTACCAAAATAGCTACTTCCAATGCAATCAAGTTATGTTTGGCAAAAAAAAAAAAGGGACTCTTTATTGAGGCTTTCAGTTTTTCCTCCTTTTTTTAGCCTTTTTGAAATAGAATGTGCAAAATATCCCCACTGCTGTGGCTGGGTTGTGCTTAAAACAGTTTCTCCTTCTAACATGCTAATGTAATTTGGTTTTGCGAACTACCCATTTTAATTGTTTTGCATTACAAACAGTCTGCCTTTTGAAAGCTCCCTTGCTCTGGATGTATGTATGAAGGTGAATAAAAGCAATCAACTAATTAAATATTTCTGTGACAATATTCTTTTCTCAAAGAACTGTAGCATCCTGAGGGAGCACTAACAACGTGCAGGGGATGAGGAGGGAGCACTGAGAATGCAGAGGGGGCAGGGAGGGTGGGTGCTCCCAATGATTGCATTTCACTGGACAATCACTCTTTACACCTAAAGCCCTGAAGAATTTGATGTCAGTCTTCTGTTTAGCTGGAAAGCTTTGAAGGGACTGGAAGGTATCAAAATATATCTGGATCTTAGTACCTAAAGGGTCTTGAGACCTTGTGTCACCAACTGGCTGTGCATCTCTGAGATAGTAACTTGCCTTCTCTGAACCTCACTAGTGACTGAAATCAATGAATCTCTATGTTTATGTTCCTTAAAGCAACATGTTCATTCTGCTACACTGCCCTGTGCATCATAATTGAGCCTCTGAAGGCCAAAGCCTGTCAGCACCTGCTGAGTTATAAGGAAAATGGAAAGCCAGCAGAGAGGTCTGAAATCATTGCTCCAAGTCATCAAATTAATAAGAGATTTTCTTAACCAGAAAAATCTAATTTAAGCTCTCATGCTGCCAAAGTAGAAGACTGCAGAACTTGTGCAGTGTTGTTTTCTAATTCTTCCTGAACACAACCTGGACGATACTGAATAAAATTACAATATGCTGACAGCATTAAAAACAAACAAACAAACAAAAACGAAAATAGCAGAGGGGTTAGTGCAACCCTTTAATCACAGTAATCTGGAGGCAGATGGAGGTAGATCTCTGTGAGTTCAAGGCTAGACTGTTCTGCAAAGAGAGTCCAGGATAGCCAAGACTGTTACACGGAGAAACTCTGTTTCAAAAAGCAAACAACAAACAAAAACTATACATACACACACACACACACACACACACACACACTTTAATGTAGGAGAGCCTCATTTGAATTTGGAGAAAATTCAATTTTTTTTTTTTTTTTTTTTTTTTTGCTTGACCTCAAACTCATAGTTGTAGACATAACTATGTTCATAGGTGACTTAACTGGAGCTGCAAATGTTAAGGCATTCCCTGGAGCTCTTTAATTCCAGCCCGTCCCCCAACTCTGTAACAGGCAATGAAAGATAAACAACTGAACAAACAAGCCTGGCAAGGTCCTTTAATCATTACCGGTTTCCACAATAGAGCCAGCTCTGGTTCAAGCCTTGCATGTCACAATAGTCTGTAAATTTTAGGTGCCACGTCCCTAGATTTGCTTGGGACTCTAACAAAAAGCAAATGTGGCGATCTAGACTCATCAGCACATGACAAGGACAAAACCTGGCAAGGTCTTTACTATATTTAATTTCTATTTTTATTTTGATTTTTAGCGGAAGGCTCTATTTTGGAGGCTGTGGATTGTTTTTTCTTTCTTTTAACTTTGTTGACCAGAAAAGGCAGCACATACTATCCAACCAGCCTACTTTTTTTAAAATTTCTGTTTCAAAACTCAAATGCTTTTTTCCCCCCTTCTGCTAAGAAATTGTGTAACTTCTTGTGTCTATGGCAAATTTTGGTTAGACAGTACCCAAGGCATTGTCTCCTAGGAAACCAGTACAGGGTTGAAAGATATTCAGTATAGGAAGCCAGTACTCATCCCATGGTAGAATGGCTGGCGATGGGGGAACTCTCCTGCCAAAACCACCAGTGTGGATGGCCTCTAAGATGTGAGGATCTCCGTGTGGGGCCTCCCTGTGCTTCAGAGAGAACACGATCACACTGCACGGAACCCAGCACCTACCTCCCAGGCCTCCTGCAATGCAGTGACCTCAGCATTGAAGACAATGTCAAGGGATGCTTTGCCTCTCTAGCAGAGCACAGAGAAGGAAAAGGGGAAGAGAAAACCCCGCCTCTCAAGCTCAGCATGACACGTGACTGGAGCTGGAAAAGCTTCATTCAGAGTAGAAGCAAAGAAGTCCACCTGTTCCTGGCTCCTGAGTTTTCTGTGATCTCTTTGAACTTTGGTATTCTCAAGCTCTACCTAAATCTGAAAGCTCTGAAAAAGTCTGTTTAAAAAGTATACAAAGACTGGCTGGGGAGATTGTTCTGTTAGCAATGTACTTGCTGAGCAAGCATGAAGACTTGACTTTGGGTCCCCAGCACACACATTTAAAAAACCACTGTGATCTTGTGGCTAGGAAGGTAGCTCAGGGATCTCCAGGGTTGCTGGCCAGCCTAGCTAGCTGAATTGATAAAACTCCAGGTTTGATGAAAGATTCTGTCTTGAATATAAGGCAAGAAGGATTAGACAGGTGCATCTGTGGTTAAAAGCACTTCGTTCTCTTGCAGAGGACCTGGGTTCAGATTCCAGCATCCACATAGTGCCTCACATTATCTGGTACCACAGTTCTAGAGCATCTGATGTCCACTTGTGACCTCCATGGGGACCAAGTATATATATATATGGTACACACACGTATATGCAGGCAAAGTATTTGCACACATAAAATGAATACATTTAAAAAATAGAGTGAGAGCTATTGAGGAAGACACCTGATGTCAATCTCTGGCCTCCATATGCACGTGTGAGGCATGGGTACACACTCATACGAAGTACTTAAAGAAAGTAAACAAATACATGTTTGATGTTCAGGATCAAACAAAAAAAATCGGAAACAGATCAGGGTCTCTTGGGAACACACAGTACTGTTTGGGAGAAGTGAGTGATGTTGGCTTGTGCCCAACTTGGAAGCTTCTTCTTTTCATTCCCCAGTAAGTCACCCCAGTCCAATGCCCTCCCTCTGCCTCAATCATCTTCCTTCACTTTTCTAGTTCCAACCTAAGGCATCAAACCTTCTTTATCCCATCCCATCCTTACCTAACACCTCTCTCAAGCTTCAGACTACTCTACCCAATTCCAACTTAATCTCCAAAACATACCAGTGTAACTTCCCAAGTCAACATATTCCGTGATTCTCCCCTCCCTGCCTGTTGGATAAAGCCATAATCCTTTGGTGGCATTCAAGGTTCTCCACAGCAGGGTTCAGTTCTATATCCCCAAATGTCTGGAGGTTCACCAGCTTGGTGCTTTTCCAAAGCACCTATGGCTTCCTATGCACCATACTTTTCCTTAGAAGGAACTGAGACATGCTTTAAAATCCAACGCAGAGACTCCAGAAGTTCTTCCTGCTTTACAGATACCTTCAAAACTGCACAGAGGGGTCTCCCTCAAAACAGACTGACATCACATATAGTTACTATGGCAGCCCATTCTTTATTCACACCGGCACCATCTCAGTCAAAGCCATTCTTGTAGAAGTCAATTAATTTTCCACTCTTTTTCTCATCTTTTATTGTTTTCTTTTGTTTTGCTGATTTTTGTTTAAAGCTGAGTTTTATTGTTTCTTCTCTTCTACTTACTTTGACTTTAATTTGCTCTTTTCTAGTTTCTTGAGATGGAAATGTATACTCTTAAGCTCATGAGTGAGATAACATCTGCCTTATCAACTTTTCTATTGTTGGGACCAATGCTAAAAGAGAGCTCAAGTCCATGACCACCACGGTAGAGAGCTTGGCGGTAAGCATGCTGCTGGATCAGTCACTGAGAGTTTAAATCTCATCTTAAGCACGAGGCTGAGAGAGTGCCAGCTACTGGGAATTTTGAACCTTTGAAGCCCACCCCAGTGATACACCTTTTCCAAAAGTCCATCACCCCAATCCTTCCCAAAGGGTTCCAACTGCAGGCCAAACATTCAAATGTATGAGCCCCTAGGGGCCATTCTCATTCAAACCACCATAGCGTCATACATATGATAAACCTCCCAAAGCTGGCTTTCCAGTTGAGATGCCACTGTAGCATAAATACAGACACATCCTCATCTTGAGATGGTTTCTGCTGCTGGGGAGTGCAGATACCTGTGTGAGTTGAAGTATGACTAATATAGATTTCTTCTTTTCTAGCAAAGGCACAGATTTCTTGAAAATTATCCATGAAGCTGGGCTAAGATGTAACTGTAAGCTGAGAGACTTCATGAGGGAGTTTCTTAGACCTCTTTATTCCAGTAAAACAATGATCAGGCTTGTATCTGTGTCTGTAGCTGTTCCAGACTGTCTCCAGTGATGGATTCCCGAGCTGTAGTTCTAATCTTTTCAAAAGTTTCAGGAATACTACCGTTTACATGCTGTATGTGTCAGATACAATCTGACATATGTTTTAGCTGGGATGACTAATTTAATTGTATCAGTCCTGTCAAGTGTACTGCATTGTTGTAGTTTGAAGAAGCTGAAACCCAGAATTCAATAGTATTTAGCCCTGATAGATTGCAGCTCCAAACTCTTATATGATTCCAGGGTCGTAACCTAACCATGACTGTGAACCGAGTTCTTTCCTCGAAGGAAACTGTTTTACAGAATAAGAAGATGACTGTTCACTGCTGTCCTGGTTCTTCATTCCTGTGTGTTCCCTAAGAAGTCAAGTCAAGTAATATGTGACAATTGGCTCTTACATCAATCAGATGTTCATTAGGGTTGTTGTCCTTTGTCTTTCAAGTAAACAGCATGCAATGCTAAGTCTCACATGTCTTATCAGTAATCTCTTTTAGATATGCATTATTATGTAAGTATGTATGTGTGTGTGTGCATGGCTAGCAAGTTCCCATGATCCTCCAGTCTCCACTTCCTGAAATACTGGAAGTACAAGGACTCATAGATGTGCCTGACTCAGGTACTAGAAATGTAAACTCAGGTTCTCATACTTAAGTAGTAAGCTCTCCTACAGACGGCAACATCTCCCCCAGTCCATCACTGTCCATAACTCTCAGTGGATCTGCACAGAAACAGTAAGACAAAATTGAGTAACATTTTCATAAACACTAATTGGCTTAATAATCATATGTTGTCAAATCCAGAACAGACTTTTAAGTTGTTTCCTGTATAAAAGGAAAATAAACTTAGGGCGTTGGTTTGTTCTCATCTCCAGATTTAGGATGACAGTTTGCTAAACATCAGCGCTCATTCAACGTCTTAGTCATGAAACATTTCAAATTTTTTAGAAAATTACATAAAATATTATAATATGCTGCCATGGTAGATCTTAATATCTTACACAACTGTGTGCTTGAACACACACACACACACACACACACTCCACAACCACCACTGCCACCAACACCAATACCACACTTTCTATATTTGAAATTCTCTCTCCTAACACTATCAACTGTTCCTTTGGCCAGGTAGTTCCTTAATGCTTAAGCTGCAATGACTAAATTCCTACTTTTCATCATAGATACATGCAGTATAAAAACTGTGTTGCACATTGCTTTTTAAAAAAAAAAAAAAAAAAAACGCATCTTTGTATCTTCCAACTAATTGTTGCTACTTTATTTTAAAACACCTTCGTTTTCTTCTGGGAGGAGTGGGTTCTGAGACAGAGTCTCACATAGCCCAGACTAGCCCAAAACGCACTGTTTGGCCAAGACAGAAAACTCCTGATCTTCCCTTTCTCCACCTTCCAAGCACAGACATGCAGCAACAGCACCAGCTTCCATGCTGCTGGGAATCAAATCCAGGCCCCCTATATGCAAGGCAAGTATTGTGCCAATGAGTTACAAATCCAACCCTAAGCTGCCAATCAAACTCATAATTCCTGCTTTGTTCTCCTCAGCATTTACCTCACATTGTGTGACTCGGTGACTGGCTTTCACCTTTTGGATTGACACATTGCACACCTGCATTCTTGCACATTTGACGCCATTGTAAGTAGTTACTGCAGAGGGAGAAGAGGAAACACTAATCAAATGGCATAGAATTTCTAGAGGGAGTAAGCTCGGAGAGATCTGTTCTACAAAATGGTGGCTACAGCTACTAATTTACTAGATTCTTCTCTTTTCCTTTTTAGTACTGGGAACAGAGCTCATGGCTTAGTGCAGGCTGGACAAGCCCTGTACCACTCAGCTATGCCCCATGTTCTGTAGTTCTTTAAAAAAAAAAAAAATTAAAGAGTCCATGTGAAGAATTATTACCACTGTAATGACAACTATGTCAGGTAATTCATATGCTAATTAGCCACAATTAGTCACACTACACTATATCTGCAATTGTCCTTTGCAGACAGTTACCCCCCTCCCTTTTTTGACTGACTTTTACCAGCTGTTGTTTTTGTGCCTTAAATTTCCCTGTTTTATGTACTTACATCAGATTCTTCTGCAGGTATGTAAATGTCCTCTACTTACATTGTACACGTTCTATGTTCAGTGTACAATAAATCCACCTACAGGAAATTCCCTCCCAGAAGCATTAGCCTTCTGCATCGGGGACCTGGAGCTCTGGGGACTGCAACCCCAGCTGCAGTCTTGAGGTGGGAATTCTTCCACCTGGGAATTCTCATCACATCAGTTTCTGTTACCTCTCCTGCATCACAAGCGAACTCATCACTACCACACCAAGAAAGGAGGTACAAAAGATCAAAGTGCTGATACCCTGACTATCTGAATGTTTTCTAGCTGTGATCTCCATCTCTGGTAATTTTACAGTTTTATGTCCAGACTATTCTTACGGAGTCATTTTGTGTGTGTGTGTGTGTGTGTGTGTGTGTGTGTGTGTGTGTCTATGTGTGTGTATTTGTAAAGGCCCTATGTGTGTCTGTCTGTCTGTGTGTTTGTGTGTCTGTTGTCTGACTGTGTCTGATTGGGTGTGTCTGATTGTCTTTCTGTGTGTGTATATGCATGTGAAGGCTTTGTGTGTGTGTGTTTGTGTGTGTGAAGGTCCTATGTGTGTTTGTGTGTGTCTGCCGTCTGTGTTTGATTCTGTCTGACTGTCTTTCTGTGTGTATGTGTGTGTGTGTGTGTGTGTGTGTGTGTGTGTGTGTGTGTGTGAAGGCCCTGTATGTGTGTCTGTCATCTAAGTATCTGAGTGTGTCTGTTTGTGTGGGTTTGTGTGTCTATGTGTGTTTGAATGTGTGAAGGCCCTGTGTATGGGGGGGAGGGCCAGAGCACAATCTCAGATGTTATTTCCCAGGAACAATCTACTTTGTTTTTCATTTTGGTAGGGTTGTTATTATTGTTATTATTGTTTGTTTTTTGAGACAAGTTCTCTCTGCATAGTTCTTGCTGTCCTGAAACTTACAACATAGACCAGGCTGGCCTTAATCTCAGAAACCCACCTGCTTCCAAAGTGTAGGGATTGTAAAGGGGTATGCCACCATGCCAAGATATCTCCTTTGTTTCTTGAGACAAGGTGGCCTCTTATGGCCTGTTGAATGCCCATTTCAGCTCAGCTAGAATGCCAGTGAATGCCTAGGAATTTACTTACCTCTCTGTGCCTCTCCAGTGTTGAGCTTAAAAGAGCAAGCTACAGCAGCAGCTTTTAAAGTGTGTGTGGAGAAGCAAGCTTGCTTCTTCACACTTGTGCATCAAGCATTTTAACAACTGAGAGAGCCCTCGTGCTTTTGCAATTTGAAAGCACTATGGAAATGTTTTAACAAAAGGAAAAGAAAAAACAACCATGCTGCTGATCCTTTGAATAGAAACCTTTGCCCTTATGGCATGCCCAGTACCCTAAAATGTCAAAATAAATACCTTTATTACTCAGTCTAATTCTTCATTGTGATGGGTTCCCATGGGGCACTTGGAACCTAGAAAAGACTATTCCCAGCTCAGAAAGCTTGGTTGAACTGGTCTTTACCAATCTTTCCATACACATTTTCTGTTCCCATTGTTATCTCCCAGATTGGCCCTTTGATTTTCTAACTTTAAAACTTCCAATTCACTGCACTTGTTCAAGTTTTCTCTACTGCTTTCTCCATCCTATATCTGTTGGAAAGTTTATTCTGCTACAGTGTTCTTAATTCCTACCCAGGAGTTGGGTCTGGACTGTAAACCTCTTCTCTTTAGCAAAATCCTCTTCTTGTTTCATGTATATAATTTGTATTCTCTCTCTCTCTCTCTCTCTCTCTCTCTCTCTCTCTCTCTCTCTCTCTCTCTCTCTCTCTTTCTCTTTCTGTGAACGTTTAAGATAAATGATTTGCTGCCAAAATTCCACTCCTTTCCCTGCCTTCTTTCTGTCTCTCTGTAAAGTATGTTCCTGTTCTCTGTGTCTGTTTTTCTTTTTTACGTTGATTAAAGCCACTCGGAAGTCAGCCCATCCCAGTTCACACTGGCAGACTGTGAGTTCTTAAAAGCTGCCATGCTAGTTGTTAAACACAATAATGAGAAGAGTAAAATCTAAAACTCTACAGCCAGTGGTTAAAACACAGGTAACAGCACAGCAAAATGTTTCACTTAATACGGCACAATTAGAGAAGTGTTTGAGGTTACTTACATGCTATGTTCACAGGGGGCAAGACTACAGAAAGGTGTCTCATGCATATGTCTGTACCATACCATCATGCTAATGGCTGGAACTTGCTATGGTGATTGTATCTACACCATAACCATAGCAAAGCCTATGACAAGAGTAACCATGACTTGTTCTGAGTTGTGAAGTAAATGCCAATTTCTCAAAAATCAAAGAGGGTCTTAATATTTCTCAAATACTAAAATATTCAACTTTTTTTTTTTAGTCCACATGTACTCCAGACTGTGAGGCACTTGTTTCTCAGCTTTTCCCTGTGCTTAGTTTCCTTCAGTCTGATATGTCAGAAGTCTCTCTCTTACATCCTTCAGCTTCTAAAATATTCTCACTATGATCTCCAATTCTGTTTTTGTTGCCCTTGTGGAATTGAACTTTTTTCTGAAAAGTAATGCTGTTTCAGTGACATTTGGGAGGGAACAAAAATATATGTATCTGTTTTATCTCTCATCCTTAACAATCTGCCATTGTGGGCTGGGATAAGTTGACTCTGGCAAGGCACTGTGGGGGCACTTTCCTCCTTCTGAGAGAGCAATGAATGCTTATTGTCCGTAACTTTGGAATAAAAGCACGTAGTGTGCTAAAATGACAGATTTCTACTTCAGAAAGCAGAACAAAGAGTATTTGAATCATTAAAAGGTAAACTGAAGCCAATTGCAGGGAGTGTATGTGTGCCCAAGTTGTTAGCATACAACCCAACAGTGAGTGGTTCAAACAATGTAACAATTGTATGCATAGTTCTGAAGGTCCAGAACTGAGATGTCTAAGTCAATTCTGGACCTCTCAGTAGCCAATAAATTTGGTAGCCAAGTCAGTTTCTGATGGGTGTCCTTCTGTAGGCTTATACCTGGATGGACACCTTCTCATCCTGATTCCACCAGGTGGGAGGCAGGGAGATGGTCTCTTTTTGAATAAGAAAACTAATTCTATTGCATCAGAGTGCCACTTTGGTGACCTTTATTTGTGTGTGTCTGTCTGTGTGTGTGTGTGTGTGTGTGTGTGTGTGTACATGGATGTGGCCATGCCTGTGCCATTGCACATGTGTGCAGATCAGGGAACAGTTGCAGGAGTCAGTTCTTCCAGCATGTTGGTTCTGAGAGGTAACACTCAGGTTATCAGGCTTGGAGCCAAGTGCCTTTACCTGCTGTGCCATCGTGTCTAATCTTACTTACATTCTTCAAAGCACTATCTTCAAATACAACCACATATTGTATGTCAAGGGTCTGAGTTTCAACACAGAAATTATGAGAGACACAAACAGTTAGTCCATAACAAGAAGAAAGTTTCTCACAGTTCCTTTGTGCCTCGGGGAGTAGATCAGGCAGTGAACAGTCAGAAACTTCCCTATGGCTAAAACCTCTCCATCTTCATGTTGGGATGAAAAGCATTTTGTATCTGTGAAAATGATCACTAAGGCAAAAGCAAATGAACTCAGAATCAGTTGTGTGCAGTCCCAGTATAGTGGGTGCTTGGGTTTAACCAGAGGGTGTTTTCTTGACTTGCTGGATCTGTCTTCATTTAGGAATCCTATTTTCTTCTTGTCAACGCAATCAAATCTCCCCCTTTTTCCTCTGTTGGTTACTTTGCCATTTACCCACAAAGAACTGAGTCTTCTGACCCACTAGTAGTTAGAATACATCATGGAGTAAAGAATGTATTTTTCTGGAGAAGAACATGCACACTAGTGAGCCCTGCCTAATCTAAAGAGTCAGGTTACAGGACCTGTAGACCAAGAAAAAATTTGTATGTTATTGAATGTCACATTTTTAGTGGAGAAATGGTAGGATTTGACAGGAGTCAGAGACCCGCTGCAGTATTCAGAACCAGTAGCGAGTAGCTCCAAGAGCCTTTATTTGGGTAACTGAGCAAAGTTTCTTAAAGCACTCTCATGTCTGATCCGTTAGATCTTTGAAAATTTTCCAAAGTGCTCCCTGACAAATGCCAAGGGTTTAGAGGATCTTCCTATTCCAAGGCTTGACGTCAATCTTTAACCTCCTAATACTTCTCTATCTTTTCCAATCGTATCCAGTTAAATATGGCAAATTTTCTTTTTGCTCCAAGAAGTTTCCTTACTGAATGGACTCATGGTGAAAAAAAAGCACAGGCATGATATTACTCTTCCAGAAAGCGTATCATCAACACTGTCTGGAAGACTATCAACATGATCTTTTTATTGGAGAATTGGAGTGGGAAGATACTAAAATCATCTACTATTGCTGAGTTGCTGTTAATCTGTGTCTTAAAATCTACTAGCACCTCAACTAATGCATTTGTAATGCATTTTCCCCTACACATAAGGCTTGGGGAAAATCATGGAGTTGAGGGCTGGGATAGTTGGATGATTCTAAGAGCCACAGGCCTATGATGTCTATTGTTAGTTGTGGGGAGCCAACAGAAAGCAGCTATCATTCTTGCAGCCTTCTTGAGCCATATACCCTGACAAGAGACTTGATTACATTAGCCTACAACAGCTGAGCACACTCTGATAACATCTTGTTTTAGATACCCAGGATCTTCCCTTGGGTATGTGAGACTTAAAGCTGTGATTTAGAGCCGAGACTTAAGGGCGTGACTTAGAAATCAGATTTAGAGATAAGACCTAAGGGTGTAACTTAAGGGCGTGATTTAAGGGCGTGGCTTAGAAGTGAGACATATAAAAGGCGAGAGGCAGGCAGAAGAGTTCAGTACAACTTGGAGTAGGAATTAAGCATCGAGGAAGAAGACACTTGGACTAGAGAACTCAGAAGAAATGATCATTAAGTATTAGGTACTTGGTAGTAGACACTTGAGACAGGCAACTATTATTAGGTATTAGGCACTTGGCACTTGGAGGAAGAACTTGGAATTAGACATTAGGCACTTAGCACTTGGAAGAAATAACTTGGAACTTGGAGGCACTAGGGAAGAGGAACTAGGGACTAGGAACTCAAGACTAGGGACTTGGAGAGAAAAAGAGAGACTGAAGAACAAGAGATTGAATCACACTCTGTCTGGTCTCCATTCCTTGAGTCCATCCTTACTCTCTCTCTCTCTTGCTGAACCCCAACCCGAGAACCAGAGCAGCTTGGGGCAGTGCGGGCTCTAACAATTTAGCCCCCAAGGCTTTTGGCAGTGCAGGTTCCAACACTGACAGAATGGTCCGAGACGTTTTGGCCCCCAAATGTGGACTAGAGCGGCTCTCAACATTTTTGGCACCCAAACATGGGGCAGCTTGGGCCGCAGCAGTTAGTCATGCCTAGTGCTTGTTCAAGTCATGACAAGAGAGACACATAAATAAAACCTCAAAACTCTGATTGCCTCAAAAAAAAAAAATCATCAAGAAGACACCACCAGCTGACAGGTCAACGTGCACAGGAAAAATTCCACATTGTTCTACCCCTAGATAGAGCTCAGTGACTGCTGAGAAATGGAGAATTGGTTACCTCAAGGCATGAGCTATGCAGAGGATGCCAAATCTACCAGACAATGACAAATGGACTCATTAAGAGGGGTGTGTGTATGCACACAGACATATGCATATATATATATATATATATATATATATATATATATATGATAAAGAATAAACCATGAATTTCGAGGGTATTGGAAGAGTTGAATTGGGAGATAGGGTAGCTACGAAGATACAGAACTCATGTACAAAGTTTTCAAAACAAATGTTTTTGTTTTGTTTTGTTTTTATGTCAGCACACTAGAAACAAAAAAGACATCCTGGCAAATGTCCAGAGAAAAAAAAACATTCTAATAATAGTCTCACTTTGAGTGTTATCTCCCAAAGAGTCTCATGCGGAGTGGGCACATACATTTTTGCAATATAAATGAATTCCTTGGTAACTTTCTGACACACAGCACTGGGTTAAAAATACTTCAATATAGGTCATCTAGATCCACTTTTTACTAAGCTTTTTCCCTCAGGGTGAGTGTTTGGAGCTAAGAACACAATTTTCCCAGAGGCTGAAGAGAATAGATTGTAGTCAGAATCCCAAGAGGGTCTATAAGTACTCCCTTGGTTTAGTAGCTTAAACATTCTTTGTGGGGCTGGGAAGAGCCATTGCAGAGAGTTTTACTATAGCCTAATTAATTAATTAATTAATTTCAATTGTTAAAGCTAAGGAAGAACACTAACACCGCTGCCATGCTATTTATTAAAATTATGTCTACAATAAATGGTTACGGATGTCTGATAATCTAAGGCAGAGAGAATTCACTGCCAGCTTTTGAACCATGTCAAGTTGTAAGAAACATATTTTTTTTCCAATGAGTTCCCCCTAACTGACCCTCATTAACCTCTGAAATATAAAGTTGCTTTATCGGGAAGTTCAGATATGGGGACAGTCTCAGCAAAGAGCCATTTTAGGTCGGAATGCATGGCAGAAGTGCCAGAGATAAGTACCACTGTACAGCGAATATCTTAAGGAAGTGGTCTCCAGTAAAAAATAGCCAAGCAGCACCGAGTTGCAGGCAACACCAAGCTGATGGTGCCTCACAGCAAGCAAGAGGGAACTTTAGAAAATAGAGGACACCTCTATGTAGTATCCTAAGCCAGACCACCTGTTCCCTGACCTGTCAGTCAAGCTTTGTCCTGGAGAAATAGAAATGTCTACAGCCTTCCAGTTGTCTCCTAGGGCATAATTAAAAAGCTGCCAGTAAACCAAGGGAAGTTCAGCAGAACCGGGTACCAGAAGCAAAAGGGTGAGGGAGAGCAAAAAGAGTAAAGTAGAGGTACCCAAGCGGAGGGATGTTCTTTAAAAGTATTTGTGGATTGGCTTGATTATTTCAAATTGTTAAGAACGTAGCATTGGGTTTGAATTGTTCGGTTTGATTTCCTAAAATTCTCAAAAATGAAGTCCCAACCTTTGTATAATGATGCCTTCCTTTCCCTGAGCATGTCTGCCTCTGAGAGAGGCTGCTAATTCTGCCTTGCCTTCTCACGCTATGTCCCACACCAGGCAGGAAGTATGTTTCATTCCCCAGCACACAGGGCCATTTTATCATATATAAGGATCATGCCTGGATCTTTATATTGCAGTGATGAAGGATAAAAAACTGAGACCTGATGACCCAAGTCCCTGAATCTATTTAAAATCCAATTCACCTGGTTGCAATAGGCATGCTTGTCCATTTTGCTAATCACTCCCAGTTCCTGGCTCTCACCCTCTCAGTACCTCAGCGACATGGAGAAAGTGTGAGGATGAGTCAGTTGAAGGGCCATTCCGAGGAAATTAGAGGAAGGGTGTCCTTTAACACAACCATCCTTTGAGAAAGGTTCAGGTTGACACATATTTTTCAGAGCTGTCTCTGAGACTCCCTGTAATTTGTCTGCAAACATTCACAAAGCAGAAAGTATCTGAGCTGCATTCAAACACAGCCAGGCCACTGGCAAGCATATGGCCTCTCCTGATCATCCAAGCCACTCACTGTGAATGATGTTTCACAGATGAAGAAGCTCATATCAGAGAGATGGAAAATCACCCAAGTTCAGCAAGGAGAGCCGTGAGAACTTAGTGCAGGCCAAAAGACTTGAAAGCTCCTGCTCATGTCATGAACAGAAAGCTGACCTCATCCTAGCTCACTTGGGAAGGAGATGAAGAGGAGAGGACTCAAGGCAACCTCCCAAGATATGAGCCAGCATCGAACAGAGAATCAAAGCATTGAAAGCTGAGAGACACAACTAGCCTTAAGGAAGCAGACGGTAGCCTCTGTCCCTTAGAGCCTGTGAACTTTCCAAAGATTAGTGCAGGACTCAAGACAAGTTCTGCTTCCACCAGAGGGATAAGCTGGATCAAAAGTTCCTGAGAGATAAGCTTCTCTGCAGGAGGTAGGCAGTACTGGGCTGAGAGCAAGCAAGCAAGCTTTGAACAGAAAGGAAAACCCTATAGAAGGGAGATAAAAGATGAGTCAACGGAAGTAGAGTTGAGAACTAGTCTGTCAGATGGGTCTCAAACTCTCAGATGCCACCAGCCCTTAGATAACTAGGGAAAAAAAAACAACTCAGGATACAGCTGTGGTTTTCAATTTCTGGGTTGTGACTCCTTTGGGGGTTGAATGACCCTTTTCAGGAGTCACATATGAGCTATCCTGTGTATCAGAGAGTTACAATTCATAAGAGTAGCAAAATTACAGTTATAAAGTAGCAACAAAAATAATTTCATTGTCGGAAGGCACCACAACATGAGAAGCTATATTAAAGGGTCACAGGGTTAGGAAGGTTGAGAAGCACTGGGCTAGAGTCTCCATGGTTTTCTCAAGGATAAACCCTGGTCCTTGGTATGTCATAAATAAGATGCATAACCAGCATTATATACCACTATAGTATGTAAGCCAACCAAAGTAGATGCCCAAGAAGAGGCCACTCAGAACTGAGCAACAAGGACCCTCCATCCAGAATGAAAACTGTTAAGAGAGAACAGCCCAGGATAGGTACCAGGGACTTATGGAACACAGAGCAGAGACAGGCAGAGAGAGCAGACTCCTAGTCCTGAGGGAATTATGACACTGACATCTTGAGACAGATAGTCTTTGTTGTGGTTACCTTTGCATGGCAACTAACATCCATGGCATTATTTATCATCGCTTGGAAAGAACCAAATACCTCCAAACATGGGTGAATGTCCCCTGTAGGAAGCACCACTTGTAGTTAACAGCTCCCAGGCTAGCGGAATGATGAAGAGGTGTAACATCAGTCATGTGATTTTTACATGCCAAACAGTGGTTTTAGGTGCTCTACAAATACTGCTTCATCTTCCTAACATTATCTGTTTTACAAACGGGAGACTAAAGCACAAAGATGTAACACAATTTGCCTAAACAGCACATAATGCTTGTACAACGTGAGATTTCAAGTAAGAGGCTGTCTTCTAGAAAGCAGGTTCTTGCCCAGTGTTGCCCTTTGCTCTGGTCCTTCAACTCTGCTTTATGGGTAAGAAATGAAATTCTTACCTGAATTCAGGTTTCGCTGACTCCAGAGCGTCAGCACGAAAGCACCACGCTTTACTGACTAGCTTAACTACCACCAGAGCCACCAGAGTAAGAGCGGCAACAACTTCATCTCTGATGATGGAGCAGTGCTGTGTCCTAGCAGAATTACAGACAGAAGCCCAGGGACAAAGCAAATAAGAGGTTGTTTCTCTGCCCTCAAGATTAAAGGACTGGGGATTGCACTGGGTACCGGATTTTTTATGTCTACATCATTTCTTCTATCACTATTCCTCTTTTCCCCTATAACAGCTCTACCTCTCTAAAGCTGTGCTATTTTCCTCCTTAAGAATGACATGCTGAAGCTTCCAGTGTCTTGAGAGTTAGGTGCATCATCTCTGATTGAACACAGACCCAGGAGTCTTCTGCTGTATATGTGTTGGGGGGGTCTCATATCAGCCGGTGTATGCTGCCTTTTTGGTGGTCCAGTGTTTAAGAGATCTCGGGGTCCAGATTAGCTTAGACTATTGGTCCCTCCTACAGGGCCACCCTCCACCTCAGCTTCTTTCAGTCTTTCCCTAATTCAACCACCACGGAGTTAGCAGCTTCTGTCCATTGGTTGGGTGCAAATATCTGCATCTGACTCTTTCAGCTGCTTGTTGGGTCTTCCTCTGGAGTTTAAAGGTCAGGGGGTGGGGGTGGGAGTGGGGACATCCTCATGGAGACAGGGGGTAGGGAAGAGGTATGGGATGTGAAACAGTTGGAAGGTGGACGAGGGAATAAAATCTGGAGCATAAATAAATAAATAATGACATACTAAAGCAGAAGAGATGGCTCAGTGGTTAACTTTCCTAGAGGACCATGTTCAGTTCCCAGCACCAATATGGGGCAGCTCCCAACCACCTTTAAGTCCAGTTCCAATAGATCTGATGCTTTCTTTATATCCTCCACCACTCTCTCTCTCTCTCTCACACACACACACACTCACAAACACTCACACACATGTGGCCACACATTTTAAAATGGTCTACTACTGGGGACTGGGGACTGGGGAAGGTGAAGAGGAAGGTGAGCACGGAAGCGTAGGAGTCCATGATCAGGACCTATGGCAAGGCAACAACAGAGCTAAGAAATGTGTACAGTGCATTTTGTTTAGGGGTGTCCATGTGTATATGTGTTCTCCATCTTAATTTCTCAACAAATCTGGAGCTTGCCAATTTAACTAGATTGTCTAGCCAATAAGTTTCAGAGATTTGCCTATGTACTGTCTTCTCGGTGCTAGGATCACAGAACCATGCTACTACGTCTGGGTTGCACATGGTTAGTGGAGATCCAAACGCATGTCCTCACGTTTGCATGGCTTAGTGGTTTGAGTGAGAAACATCCCCTATAAGCTCAGGTATGTGAATACTTGGTCCCAAGTTAGTGTACTATATGATTAAGCACACTATGCTACGTGCTGTATGGAAGATTAAGGAACCTTCAGGAGGTAAATCTTGCTAGAGATTTACCAGCGGTGAACGTTGAAAGTTTATAGCCTTACTCTACTTCCAATTCCTTCTTTGCTTCTTGGATGTGGCTGGAGATATGAGGATCTCTCAGCTTCCTGCTTGGGCCACCTGCTGACCTGCCATTAGCAACTCTCCCTAAGGAACTATTAGCCACAAATAAACTCTTCCTTCTACACATTGCCTTTGGTCATGTATTGTATCGCAGCCACAGAAAGGTGACTAACACACACTGAACTTTACTGAGCCATCGTCCCTGGACCCAATGTGTTATGATAATGAGTACGAAAATTAAAATAATCTATTAATAGTTTGACTAAATGAGATACTGTGTTATCTGCTTCCAATTATTATAATCACACATACAAATCCCTTACAGAAGGCAGCATGAAAAACCAGAGGAAAGCGAATTCTAAAAACCCACTGTGGCTAGAAACATAGCATTTCTGTTTCTGAAATAAAGGTGAAAATAATACATTTAAAGGCAAAAAATGCATCCTTTGACACTGCCAAAAGTCCTCAATTTCTTTCTCCCTGAATCACTTGCCTTTAGTAAAACAAAGGATCCAGTTTCTAAATATATTTCCTTAGTTTCTTTTTTTTTTTTTTTTTGAGCCTTAATTTCTTAAAATGTATCTGACACCTGTGAGTATTGTTGGGCACATGTATAAACTTGCAAAGTGCTAAGGCACAGAGTAAAGTAAGTCTCTTTGACTGGAAATGTGCTCTCTCGGGTGTCTTATAGTTGTGACACAGGAGTTTGACCAGAGGCAACAAAGCCAAGCATATTTGGCTGCTATCAAAGAATTCTCTTGTAGTTGTACTGAAAATAACTTGGAATTACAGTTAGCTGTAAGGTTCCCCTCAGCGAATAAGACAGATGTAAAACTGGAACTATTAATGTCAAATGAAATTGCTTATTTTATCCCTAAAAGTGACTAAAGAAACGGAGAATCAATGTCTTACTCTAGCTATGACCAAGTAAATAGAGCCCCTGGCTTGAACCTGTGGAAACTTACATTACAGGCACTTAGGTATTTGATAACAAAAACAGGAGAGTTGAACCAGTTCATCAAAACATTTTATGACCTGAGAAAGGAAAAACAGAAACTATTAGGAAATTGCCTTTACATCTACAACAAAAGGGATTTCCAAGAAAAAAAAAATGGTTGCAAAACATTAGAAACCAGGCAGAGATAAAATACGAGGGACTGTTCAAAGAAGGCTTTAAAGGGCTGGGAAGATGATTCCGTGGGCAAGCTTCTTGCTGCCCAAATAAAAGAACCAGAGCATCTGTGGGGAGCTGGGGAGGACAGAGAGAGACATCGACTACCACCATATACCCATGTGCTGGTGTGCCTATAATCCCAATGTGCAGAATCAAAGATGAGAGGATTCTGGGGGCTTGATGAGCCAGTACAGGTAGCCAATCAATGAGCTCCTTCAGTAAAAGACCATGTCTCAAAAAGAACAAGGCCAAAATCCACTTAGGAAAAGAAAACTTATATTGACCTCATTTTACACACACACATACACACACACAGAGAGAGAGAGAGAGAGAGAGAGAGAGAGAGAGAGCGAGAGAGAGAGAGAGAGTGTTGGGGGAGAGAGGGAGGGACAGGGAGACAGACAGACACAGAGAGAGCTACAGGGAGACAGAGAGAGGAAGAGACAGACAGACTTAGAGATTAAAAGACCTATTACTGTCAGGGAACTCTTATTTCCTCTTTCTCTATCATCATGTAAAGAAAAAAAAAATGACTTAACTACATTTATGGTCCTTTTAGTGCAAATGTACAATTAAGAGAAATTTAGCTAGGCCTGGGTTTGAGTTTAGATTTGATTTATACACAATGCTTTGACCAAGTTATTTAATACCCCAGAGCTTCAAGTGCTTTCTAAGTTAATTGTACATAATAACCTGAGACAAGGAAAAGAACCTAAAGTGCAAATACTAATTGTTCTTAGAGATGATAACTGGTCTATAAAACATTGTGTGTGTGAATTCAGAATAAAAGTCAAAATCTGGAAAGTTTGCAGAAAATTCACTAACCTAACACAAACTGATCACACAGCTTTCTGATGCTTTTTTCTCACTACTTAGGTAAATGCCCTCTTTGTTTTCCTGGAGCAATAGAGTAATATCTTTAATTGAGTATTATATTAAACAGCCAGAAGGGGCCATAGGATCTATTCTTTTATGCTACCCTTCAAGATCTGGGGAATGAGAGGAACTAGTTTCTAAAACACATAGGAAGTAAATGTTTCAGGTAAGAGTGTTAACCCCATAGTCTGTTACAAATTTTAATTGTTCAGCATATATACTATCTATTAGTATTGGGAAGTCCTGCTCAGAGTTCACAACCTAGCATTACCCACAAAATAAATGATCCACGTGGAATCAAAACACAGAGACCACTGCCATTCCACTTTGCTTTCTAATTGTTAATATCAAACTTTTATATTTTGTCACAATTCCTATGCTCAGATTCAGTACAAAGAATTAGGAGCTGGGGGCCATGAGAATGAGGAAATAGAAAGAAACAGAGGAAGAGAAGCTATTAAGTGAATGCTTTTTGTGACCACAAGTGCCATTTTGGTCTCTTTGCATGTGTCCTCTTCAAATGTCTTGCTTTTGAGAAGGCTGCACAGGGATGTACGGTCGTGTACACATGTTGATACATATAGATACATGAGAAAAAAGACAAGAATGATGATTAACAAAAGAGTTAATATTAATGACTACAAAATTTTAGGCTTAAATGACTTCTGAGCCACAGGTGTCCCCAAAGCAAGACCACATCCATCTGGCGTGAGAAGGAAAGACCTCTTGTGCATGGAATGTTGTGGAGAGAGGAGGGGACACACCAAGCTATAGCAGAGTACAAACTGCTTCTCACTCAGAATGTCTGTTCCCTTGTTTCAGACACACCTTCCTTGCCTCCCATGGGATTTATGACAGTCACTTCACTCCTACTAACTTTGAATCCTATTATGCCAGGATTCAAACCTTAAGAACAGGTCAGAATCACCTGGAGGGTTGTGGGAAATTAACAGCTTGGTTCCAACCCTGGGTTTCTGACCCAGTGTGTTCATGGAAACACACACACACACACACACACACACACACACAAACCAAGAATCTCCATTTTAACCGTTATCAGATTTTACTGACACTGCCAGTCCAGGGCCCACACTTGTAACTCAGTCATTTTTTCTCTGCATGTGTGGAATCCATTTGCACTGGCTTCAGCAACTAAAGAAAACACATAGTAGTATCAACCTGCACAATTATATGGTGTGTTTTCCAAAAGTTTGTTGTCCGACAGCAGAGACCTCAGATCCCCAGGGAAGAAAGACAGCTCTACAGCATATATATATGTGTGTGTGTGTGTGTATATATATATATATATATATATATATATATATATATATATATCCATAATTACCATAGGGCTATATGTTAATAAAATCTAGTCCATCTAAATGTCCCACACTTTTTCTAGTTTAAATACAAAATATGAATTTGGTTGCTGGAATCCATGACTTCCAACCACTTGTGCAACTGAGGGTTCAATCTGCAGTTAACAGAAAACACTTGATATACAATTCACTATTTCCGAAAGCCCGCTTTCTACAGCATGTTTGTAGAGTTATCTCATAGAGTTGTTTCTCTGTCCTGTATGTATTCTTAGGTATACATAAGTTCCATTTGTATACAGTCTCTATTGTCCTTCATTCCTTACCCAATTCACTAACGATAACGTAAATCCTAGATTGTCACAGCCTTCCAAGATGATCAGAGCTAAGGAAGAACCATCTTAAGAAAGGGCTGTTCTTTGGTTCTAGGGTCACTGAAGTAGCAGTGTTTCTAGGGCCTGAAAGGAGGAGAGAAGAAAAAAACCAACTGTGCAGTGGTGAGATGCAAGGGTGAAAGTGTCCAACCCCAAGGATGATAGATTGGCTTGGAGTAAAGGAGAAGTCTAAACTTCCATCCAACACCACACAATCAGAAGGGGATCTCTCCAGATAACACTCATGGGATAGGGAATAAGCATGCAGTGTTTGGGTAGATCAGTAAAGAAACACCAGTGGCTTGCACTGGAGGCAGAGCAACCCCAATCGGAATTACCCACTTACTCACTAAGTGAAGAGAAGGGTCAAATGCTGAGAGCTTGGCAGGCGAAAAGAGGGTCATAGAACATGCAAGTCACATAAAACAAAAAGTGGTAGCAGATATGACCAGTCCAGTTGGACCTCCTCCAGAGTGAAGTTACAATCTGTGCCTGGGGTTGAAGGAGGTCATGAACTAGGCCCATCATCGGGTCAGAGGTATAGGAGGAATTTCTGAGGCTTCCTATAATAGGCCGACAGCAGAGACCTCAGATCCCCAGGGAAGAAAGAACATGAACTGTATCCTGTGGCTTCCTGGGGAACACCTTGCCCTTTCAGACATTCTTACTGAGCTGATTACACTGATTGAAGCCAGGAGCTGGTTCACTCAGGGTCCTGAGACACTACTACAGCTGCTGCTACAGTCCCAACATTCATGGTTTTTGCTTATTTTTCTAAAGATGGCCATGTCCCACTTAAGCTGGTGCTCATGCCCAGCTGATACTCTCTAGTGACACCACTCATTTGCTTTGCCATGGCCATACAACCTCACAGCTCCAATGGCACTCCTATAAGACTCAGGCTATACCACTGGGTCCTGGCACCAGCCACCCTGCCCAGTGCTATAGTCAACCTCTAGTCATTGAGTGTTGGGTCTAGGGATCCCAAAGCAGGTGGCTTACACAATCTCAATCCTGAGGTCTTCCAGCTGCCTCACATGTGGGGCAAGATGGGCATCCCAGTGATGACTTACGGGTGTTGAAGCCCTTCCACATTCAGTAAATCAGTGATCCATTCCAGGCTTCAGCTAAGTGTCCTGAGCAAAGGCTGTGAGAGGAAGTAACACTAACAAGAAGTTGGCAACATGGTCATCAGTCTAGCATTGGGCATGTCCAGAAGTCTCTCAAACACAGACATCAGTGGCTCCTGGCCACCTGTGGCATGAGTTTTGTCAGCACTGCCCTAGGCCCATTTAGCCAGGAGCAGAAACTGTTACCTGTTCTGCCCTGTCAGCTTTATTTCCACTCATGTCTGCCCTTAGCTGGGGCACCTGGACTCAGGCTAACTGGATCCTAGACCAGGCTGTGTGGGCAGTTTCTTGGGCGATGTCTTTCAGCACATGGATGGATTGGAGAAGTGCCGCTCTGCCACATCTCACACATCATCATCATCACACATCATCACAACTCACTGCAGAATTCTCTCATCGCCTTCTATCTCTGAAATCCCCTTTGTCAGTCCCTAGTAAATCCTCAAGTTAAGATTACTCTTCATTCTTTCAAACTGGTACCTCTGCACTAAGGCATGGCACTGATGGCACCACCTCATTTCACTGCTGAATAGGCAACAGACTTGGCAGCATCCCCAACTGGCTTGTAACCCAGAAGCCTTTGCAGGAGGCAGGACTGACTGGCAACCAGGCAAGGGCTTCTTATTGCAAGCCAAGATCTTTAATGAAACAAAGTGGAGTCAGCTGTAGCCACCTTAAATCAGAGTTGTGTCCCACTGGGGTCAGGACCAGCTGCTGTATACACCAAAGACTTCTTCATCTGCTTTCAGCTCCATTGATACAGGAAGCCACTAGGATTCCTCCTATAGAACAGAGCTTGTCAAAAGGGAGTTTTAATCAAAACGGACTTTATTCATGAAATCACCACCTCAGGCATAACTGAAGAACTGAACTGTCTGACTTCACTTCAAGCTTGCTGGAGTTCTTTTGCCTTGTATTTCTCCTGTGCACGCTTGCCCATTCCCTCCATAATTCAGAGCTCGCTCCTCTCCTTGTCTCTCTCGTTTCACAGCCAGTTCCAAGATCACTTCTATTTTCACTTGAGGGACTGGAAACTATTCTAACCACATTGACTCTCCCTTTTCCTTCAGACTCTCCATAACAGAATATGCACAGGAATCAAAAGGGCAAGCTGAAAGGTAGCTTCAAGAAGAAACCCACATCGGAGCTGAAAATGTGGCTCATGGGTTAAGAGCATATACTGCCCTTGCAGAAGTCAGGAATTCAGCTCCCAGCTCTCATGCCAGGTGACTTGCAAAAGCCTCTAAAGAACAGCACTAGGAGATCTGGAACCCTCTTCTGACCTCCACAAATACCTGCACTCTGCACCCATACCCCACACAGGCACTCAGGAACACATAATGAAAAGTAAATCTTTTCCTTAAGCATACACCTGTGTTGGAGGGAAATAGAAATCAATGGACGCCTGTAGATGACGTCAGCCATACAGCCTGCTTACTACAGTACCTTAAGATAAATAGATCTCAATATGGTAGCCCCAAACACAGACTGTGGGTTCTGGCAGCACTGTGTAGTCAAGCAAATTACTTAACTGCTCTCACTGATCATATGTTCTTTATGTTTTTTCTAAAATGCAGTGAATACTCTCTGCCTACCATGAATATTAGCCCAAAATGCATCTTAATGCCTCAGAACCATGCCTGTACACCATGCCTATCAATCAATTTCCATCAATGACAACTGGAAAGCTGCATTGCTGTGACTGTTAATCAAGTCATTGCCACACAAACTCCTCAGATAGAGTCACAAACTAAAATCCCCCAACTCTAAATTATTCCAAAAAAAAAAAAAAAAAAAAACAATCAGAAAATAGACCAGCCAAATTTTCTGATCCTAATAAGATCTAGAGTTTAATGTAATTATAACTGCCTGGGGCCCAACTACATCCTTAACATTCTAAACTGCATTGGATAAATCATAAAATTGAGGCATATAGCCATTCTAGGGCATTGGCATAGTTTTTAAAATAGTGTTCACTTATATGAAGCTTATACAAAAGGCAAACTGGTAAAGACAGGGAGCAAGCAGATTGTTGGTTACATGGGGATGAGGGTGAAGACAGAGATGGTAAGCAAGTCCCAAGTCATTCTGGAAGATACTGGAGTATTCTAACGGACGGTGGTGGTAGTTACACAGCGTTTTACACTTGATGCTGCCGACTCTTTTCTTTTTTCTTTTTCTTTTTCTTTCATCTTTTGAGTTTTTTCCAGACAGTATTTCTCTGTGTAGCAGAGTCCTGGCTGTCCTGGAATTCCCTCTGCAGCCCAAACTGGCCTCAAACCCACAGAGATGAGCCTGCCTCTGCCTTCCAAGTGCTGGGATTAAAGGTATTCCCTACCAGGCCTGGCTTTCATGGCAGATTCTTTCACTGTGTATATATGCTGGGTGAATTTCATGATATGTAAATTATATCTCAATAAAGCTGTAGAAAATAATCTATCTTCCTTGCACTACATGACACATTTCAAAATGAACTAGTATTTTTATTTTTATTCTAAAGCTTTCCATTATCAGCTCATCATCATGACTGTCAAGAATCCATCCGAGACTATTAATGTATTCCTCCACAGGCTAACAGGGCCGTTATCACAGCTTTCACCCACAATCATATTGTTTTTGAAAAGACATCTTGAGATGGAGAATCAAGGTCATTAATAGAAAACATTTATGAGCTAAGATTATGTTCTGCGCCTGAGAGCTTCCCTGTCTGGACAGTTTAAATACTCAAGTTGGGAATAAATGGTTTTCAAATAGAAATCCATTATCGGTGAATAACTTCCAGGCAAATATTTCAGAAAATAGCAAAGCCACTTTTTTTCTAAATACTTTTGATGGATTAGAATCAAATCATTAAGGCAGGGGTCCTCAGAAACTTACTCCAGAGCTACAAACACACAGTCTACATTCTCAGTGGCCTAGGTGTTTAAACAAATATAAAGGAAAAATTACTTTAAATTCTCATTAATGAACCTAACAAAGAATAATAACTAAGTATTCATCTTACACATGAATACACACGAGCTTTTCTTCAAGACAGTGTAACTTTTCATTATAGTTTACAGCTTAGTTTACTTATAGGTCACAGTTCAACCATAGTCAATCCATCTCTGACTTCTCTGTAGACCTCAAACTATCGAATGAGATGAACAGCAGGGGTATGGAACTTGAAACTGGCCCACATAACTTTCTTGCCTATGGTTAATCCACAACCAAGGTCATGTAGGATCCCTGCTCTTATTACTTCTTCCTCTGAGTCACATCCAACAAACTACTTGAATTGACCTGGGCTCTGCCCCTAAGACCTACTCTTATTAGATTGGCCTTTACATCCGATGCCCTGGATCTTAGTGTATAAATTTGCCTGCTCCTTTATGGAAATGGGTTTGACAAAAGCCATATAAATTGATGGCAGTAATACTACCCCAAGAGAAACTGATTATGAAGTCCACTGTGATTGGCTACTATGTTAAGATGACATGTACATTATCTCTTATCCTGGCACATGTTATAATCTTTATTCATAACGAGGGAAGGGAAGCTAAGATAGACTCAGTATCACAGATGGAGTTGATTGTGAAAAAGCAGCTGAAACAGAGACTATGTTCCTACCTATTACAGTTGCTGTGTTCTGGGCCTACCTGCTTGTAATTTCCATAAGTGCATTGGTAAGCCACAGAGTTCAAGGAATTCTCAAAGCAATGCAAGAATGCATTAGGGATGCACACAGTGTGGAAGGGTATGAACTGAGTCTGGCCACCTGTGGGATTTACAGTGTAATCAGTTAAGAGCTATTGTGTCAGGGGGTTATAGTCTCTCATCTCCTTCATCCTTTATGTCCTTGTCTGTGAATTGAAGGTGATTAACCCTCGGTCACTCACTCAGATATTAGAGAACATAAGTGAAATAGTGTGCATATTAATTCTATTAGCAATGAGTATAAGTTGTTATTAAACATCATTCTTATCACCGACAAAGTCTATTGCTATGTGGTCACATGGGCCGTCCAAAAATATGACCTCAGACATTCACAGAAGCATAGGATCAAGTGAGATTTGAGAGGCATTTTTCAAATAAGACTGGGTGCTACCAGTTTTCATCTTGAAGAGCTAAGAGAAGATATGCAAACAAAATCAACCTTTAAAATTCCTGTCTTATTTTTGGTTAACATTGAAGCAAGCACCTAATTAAAAAGTATTTCATCATTAGTTTGATGGTCCCTAGCTTCTCATAATATTAAGATCTTTGAGAATCTTTGGATAGTCAAAATTAGCAAGCTATTATTCTAAGCTTGACAGGATTTTGTTAGTGAGAGTGCTAGCTGTGTCTGCAAAAAAAAAGCACTAAGAATTTGAAAAGATTTTTCTGTAGCTGCTATTAATTTCATATTTGTAATTCTTAGCAATCAATCCTTTTGCTTCTCTAGGTTAACCAGTTCAGGAGGGTTTACATGGCAGAGCCTCAGACAAGACAGTTAATAAGCCAGAGGAGAAGGATGCTGCCTTGGAAATATAATTTACATTCACAGATGATTCAAATTAGAAGGGGCATCTCAAGACTTTACAATCTCTGAGGGATGAAAAAAAAAAACTGAAATGCTTTCAGAGATAGGGCAAATGATACAAACATGGGCTAGACACATAGAATGACGGGGTCTGAGGTGAGCATTTGTGTCCTACAAATGTTAGTCAAAAGCATCCAAATTCAGACCTCTGTCGCTCATTTTTCTGGTCAAAGCTAATATACCTACAAGCTCTATTGTACCTATTGCTTTGAGTTTATAATTTTCAAATTCTAGATTTAAAAAGTTAAAGTATCTGAAGACCAAGGACATTGAAAGGCATTATCTTGCCTGTTATCTGATTTGTTTTTTTTTTTTTAAAGGCTAACAATTAATTGGGGCTGGCTCACAATTCAGAGGTTTAGTCCATTATCATCATGATGGGAAGCATGACAACTTGCAGGCAGACATGGTCCTGGAGGATCGAAGAGTTCTATATCTTGATCTGGAGGCAGCCAGGAGAGGACTATATTCTGTACTAAGCAGAGCCTGAGCATAGGAGACATCAAAGCCTACCTACACAGTGATGTATTTCCTCTGACAAGGCCACACCTCCTCCAATAAGGCCACACCTCCTAATAGTGCCACTCATTATGACCAAGCATTGAAACATATGAATCTATGTGGGACAAACCTATTCAAACCACCACAGGTATCATTTTTTTTTTTTTTAGCCTCCTGTCATATATCAATTAGACAAAGATAAGAATATCAAGTAAATCGATGGATGTTTGGTAATAGTGATAGATTTCTTGGCCTGGGGAGATCATGGCATTAGACTTGTACCATGAAGAGTGATAGTGGCCTGTGTCAGTATTCTTAATTCATACTCTGTTTTCTGAGAGGGTTCTGAACTCCTTTTTCTCCTTTTTTTTTTTTTTAAAATCGGATACTTTACAAGGAATCAGTGCTGTTTTGAGCCCCAAGTACACAGCACATCGATAAAGAAACAGGTCTTGTTTCAGTGGAATTTGTCATGTTGTGGGGATGCATGAAAGCCAAATGGGAAATAAAATATAAACTTTAAACCCTGATGAACCTGGGGGGGTGGGGGGAGAAGGGGGCAGCAGTACAAAGCCAAGCAGTAAGAACTATAAACTGGGCCACTCCAGCTCAGCTGCTCAGGCCTAATCCATGTTGGAACAGCCCCTAGAGAAAGCAGTATTGTAAAGTATATTTTCTCAAAATGCCAATGTTTAGGTATCAAATGGTTTGTGGGTAAAAAAAAGAAACATCCAGTCTAGCACTTCCTGCCTCCAGTTCCTTAATAGAGTCTGACAGATGATTGAACAAAAAGCAGCTAAAAATTAGTCCACAGAAGCATTTATTGTCAATGTAAATTATCCAAAGGTATCTGATAAACTTTCTGATAATGCTCAACTAAACATGTTCAATTCTGAGGCCAAAATAAGGAGAGGACTCACTAACGAACGGAGAGGCTGTTTCTTTAAAACATGAATTTGACTCAACAGGGGCAGGCACGGGTTGCTTGAAAGGAAAGAAAAGGGGGCCCAAGTTTGAAGAAGCGTAGCTTTGAAAATGATGTTGTTTCACTTCACGATGATAAAGTAATAATGGAGATAAGAGGCAGAAAGAAAAGCTGTCATCAGTGATTTAAAAACTCGCTAGCAAGAGTTGACTTCGATGTTATTTAATAACCTTTAAGTCCATCTAGCAGAGAAACCTACTCTTGCCATGACAAATAAATGTACACTTGAGCCATTTTCTATCCATCACTCTGGCAGTAACCCTTGGGAGTCACTAAGATTGACTATTGCCCTAGCACCTGTGGCTAATGATTACTCGGCACAGGGCCTTGGGCAGTGGGATGTGCAGCAAGCCTGGGAAGGTACCACTTGAGAAGGGTCACTCACCTCCTCAGGGATGAGTAGTGTTTTTATTTTATGTTTTAGGATAAACATCCCACCAACAAGTTGGTTTACCTTTATTAATCTCTTAGCAGACCTCACTTGGCTATTTTCTCAAAGTGGTTCAACCTTGACCTTTCTCATTCCTTCATTTCTTAGTGTGTAGGCTGTTTACCTGAATTACTCTATGTACCTGCAGTTATACTATTGATAGAATATAACAAGGTGGAAATAATTAACTATTCCTCAAATATTAGTGTGCTCAAAAATCATGATATATTCATAAATACGTAAGTGTCCAAAACAGACAAATGTTATGCTTCCAAGTGATTAAATTTTCCTTCTTTTGATTTAACTATTATTATTTTTTAAAGGACATGGACTATACTCTTTAGCAGCTACTTATCAAACAAAAAGCATATTTTTATGCTAGGTATCCCCCAACAAAGGTCAACACTATGAGTAGCAAAACACACTGGTGGTCTAAGCAATCCAATAATAATAATAAAAAAATAAAATAATGGTGAATCCAGGAAGTTTGTGAAAAGTTTGCAGGAAGTTATACTTATCAAAGGATAGGCCATTCATGGCTAGCTGGTTTATTACATATCCTGGATCCCATTCCATAAATACCATCTCAGCATCACAGTGTTCTGCCATTTAGTCTAATGTCATCTCTTGTTTCATGAATTAATGGACCCTTAAGTTTCTTGGTTTCCTTTGCATTCAGCCAGAAAACAGAGGTCTCCTTGCTAAATAATGCTAAAACACAGAGAAGGCAGAGTCAGACAAATTATGCTTTTTATCTCATATTTTCCTTTTATGAAGAACAACAAAAAAATCTGCAGGGCTCTTTTGAAGAAAAGAAAAATGACTACTTTGTGATCAAGGCTACAAATATTTTTAAAAGCCATAGAATGGTTTCTTTCACAATACTTCTAATGCTTTTAAGGTCTGTAACAAGAACCACTGCTCATCCACCTTGGTGGGGCTCAGCACAGCAGCTCTACATATGAATGGGAACTCTGTGCCATTGGTCACTTCATGTCCTTCCATCTTCTCTGCGAGAAAAACTCCACCAATCATACAGAACTGAGAATGTTCTATTGAGTAGACTCCATTGCTCAACATAAAGACAGTCTCAAGTGAATGGCTCTGCCAGCCCCAAACCTTCTTTTAATTCTCCATGTGTCTTTGAGCTTACTTTTTGAAGCCTCGGTATCGTTAAACAGTTCCAAAATAAGAGAGTAGCAATTATCCAGGATGGAGAACATGATTCACACTGAGTCCCATGCTCTCACTCGCACGTTTCCTTATTTCTCTCCTCCCACTGGCACGAGGAGTTGCCATTGCAAGCTTAGCAAAATAGTACCTGTCACTTTCACATACTTAACAGACCCTGTTACAGCAGCACGACTCTCTGGTCCAGGCCATCTTTGCCGTCTTAACACAATATACAAGTGTTTTGCTCAGTCACTAGTGGTTCAAGAAAAGTGTGTCCTGGGCAGACACTGTGTGTAGTTGTGCTTCCTCTCAGCCTGTGTGCCAGCCACCTGCAGATACAGTACTGTATGGCTGACCCCACTGTCTTACCTATCTATAACAAGAGATCCAAGGGACAAAACTAAGAATGCCCACTTTCTTTCCTGTTGTGAGTGTCCCTTTTTCCTTCCCCCTTAGTCCAGACTTAGAAGCACTGTCAAAGGCATAATTTATTGATAAAGCTGGACCATTAGGATGATGCATTGTATCCACAAGATGTTTTTCCCCCTCACACAATCTCATTACTCCATGCTCTAGATCTGGTGAAATCTTGATATTGCTATAATACATCTGCTTCATAAACAGCAGAAGTATCTTTTTACTTAGCTGTGGCAAATTCGTCATCATTGACATTCAATACAATTAACCAAATTAAACTGAATGCCAGATAATGCAATTGTTTAACATGAAGGAAGAAATGCAATGTTGTTTCTAGGAGTTCCTATGGTCTGGAAGGGAGAAAGTGAACTTGGTTGTTCTAACATCACAAACCTCATATCTGTTTTAGAAACATTACCATCCTAGGATAAAAATCATGTAAACTGATTACTTATGGCTTTGACTGGGCCTAAGAAACTCTGCATTTGTGAATAAATTCATCAATTACATCTGTCTTGCAGCAAGCATGAAGAAGCCTAGGTTGTATTTGTGATATTTAAGGTGTCAGAAGTCATTGACAGTATTGGATTTTGAAGCAGGTGAAAGTTATCCGATAGGTCCACTAAATTGCCACTGGCCACTCGGCTCTACTAACTTTGTATCACAAACAAAAAGAATTCAGACACAGACACTTTTGCTGGGCCCCAGCGCCAGCTTGTGCTCTCTCCATCCTGTTTGTAAGTGCTAAATGAGATAAGTGGACACATACATGTTCTTGGTCATGTGTCTTCATGACTGCTGTATTGTATGATTTCCTTATTTATTTCTCTGTCCCTTCCCATTTAGGTCTAATAACTAAACACAACATTCATAATGAAAATGTTTACTTTCCATATGATTAACTTTCTTGTATAATTAACAGTCCTCATCTTCTAGGCAGCTTTTCCCCACCTGCTCTGTTCTAGCATGCTGTCTGTCCACGGAACACATTGTTATGTTTATGCAAAGGAGCGGGAGACAAGGAAGCGCCTCCTCATTGACCCTGGTTGCAAGGAGATGGTTTTTTACCAAAATGCATTTGCAATTATATATTAGCTACTTTCCTTGCTCCCATAAAGCACAATATTGGTTGATTCACACCTGAGAAGATAATGATTGAATTACAAATGTGAACAGACTCCTATTGGAGACTCTTACCAAATATCTCGAGGAGTTTCAACTGTGAACTGGACACAAGAAGGAAATGCAGAGCTAGCTAGCAATAGGGACAGCAGTGAGCTCAGAGCACTAGGGGTAGGGTTTCTTGTATCCCTCACGGTCCCTCCCTGCAGGTGTACCTCAGACCTGTCATCTGCCCAGTGGTTGCCTAGATCTATTCTCTCCGACCACACTGTCTGGGAAGGGGGCTGAGAGGCTGATGTTCTAGCTCTACTTTCCTTAAAACCTCCTTGGAAAGTACTTCTCAGCCAAAGCTCAAGCTGTTTGCCTTAAAAGGATAAAATATCTGTAAGGGAAAAAAAAAATAGCTGGCTGCAGAGGCATCTCATACCAGACTGAGAAATGCTACAAGCCCTGCACTGCTCTTCCAAGAGGGACTTGTCTTTGTTTTACCTTCATCAATTTCCAATTTCATAGCATCAGCTGAGAATCAAGGAAACATTCCCTCCTGCTAGCAAGGCCACTGCCCTGAGCAAAAAATGGAAAAACCAACTTAGGATGATGCCTGATCCTCATGTGTATTTGATGGCTGGCCAGGACTTGTGGCTGGCTGGAAAGAGGAAACATGCTTACTGGCTGAAAAGAGCCAGTGATGCTTTTGTGTGGCAAGGACTGTTGCAGGCAAACCTGGAATCAGACTGAAAGGGACAGTCCAGCTGTGATGGGTAACGCACAGCTGGAGCTGCCTCATCCTACTCGGACCAGCATCTGCTCCCAAAGTGTATGAAGTCAAATAATCTGTAGCATGGGGAAGCAGGTGGGCTAATGGAGAGGTTGTCAATGAATGAAGATGAGGGTCAGCTCTGGACTAAAATATGTAATTATTCTGTAAGCCCAACCTCAGTGACTGAATCAATCTTGCTGGTGGCACCCAGCAAAGATGTATTTAAAAACTCCCCCAGTAGTTTTCTAACAAGCAGCCATGGTTGAGAAGAAAAGGGCTACAGAGAACACTGCAGGCTTACTGAGGAGAATAAACAATAAGACATTATATGTTTATAATCTAACAAGTAAATAAATAAAACTCGCCATTCCTTTTGCAAGCCAATGAAGACTTTAGACCACACAGGCATTCACCCCTTAAGATGGGAAGCTTACCCTGGTCCTCCATTTTCTGTCCTACAAACACAACATGTCCTGTCATCTTCCCATCACAGTGGCTCCCCAAATCCCATCTCACATTGAAAGTACCTCAGGCATCATTTGAAAAGCTCTGCTTTTAATTCCTCTGTGGTAAAACTTTGGCAATAAGATTTTAAAGTTCCCTGGAAGATTGTACTGTGCAGTTGTGTTTGGAGAAAAGTCCTACCTAATTTCTCCCAAGGTTTTGCTGCTTCCTCTTTGATTATGGGTGAAAAAAAAATACTTTCCTCAGAACGGCCCATATGTTATTCTTAGGGTTCTACAGTCACTTAATGCTTGCAGGCCTTGGGGAAGTGTAAGAACCTAGAGTGGCTGAGAAAGGCTCCAGCGGATCAAATTCTGGTTCACGTGTTTTACTAAGTGTGTGACATTGAGCATGAGCCTTACCTTCTAGGATTCTAGGTGTTCTTTTCTGCAGGCTGGGAAAGGGGGATGATGTAGAATGTTCCTTATGGACCTGTTGTAATCCATGAGGCTAGGAAGGAGGAGATGGCTCGGTGTATAAAGTGCTTGCTGGGAAAGCATAAGGACCCAAGTCTGAATCCCAGCAGGCACTTAAAATCCAGGTTTAGCATGAAGACAAATAGTTTAGCCCATACAGGAAGCAGCAGGCTCACTCATAGATGCTGTTTCAATAGAAACAAACAGAAATAGAAATCAAAAAGAAACAGAGAGAGAGAGAGAGAGAGAGAGAGAGAGAGAGAGAGAGAGAGAGAAACATACACAGAAGAAAGATCCAAGATATCTGGCACAGAATAAGTGTCCCATGAACGTTAGCGTGGTGGTGGTGATGATGGTGGTGGTGGTGGTGGTGGTGGTGGTGGTGCTCTTTCCTCTGCACTTGAAGCCTGCAGACAAACCGCCAATCCCTCCCTAATGTTAGATTCAATAATGCTTCTAAGGAAAAATACAAAGCATCTAATAGGTATTGGCCTGAAGAGAAACATTTGCACGGTTTTCTGCCAATATCTAAGTATGGCTTCCCAAGGGGAGGCAAGCTTTCAAATACAGTCCTTGCCAGTTTTGGTCCACAAGGGACTACCTTTCTTGCAAACTTTGTTTTCATATTGGAGTATATTTATATGTCCACAAAGTGTAGTGCTACTTTTAAACCCCCTGGAAAAGAGAACATAGCACCAACAATGCTCCTCTTGTGCTGCCCCGCATCTCAAAATGTCTTCTCCCTGCTCTACTCTCCTGAATTTTTTATATTAATAACTATGATCCAAAACAAGTGTACATGGAGAGTGCTCGACTGTTCCCCCTACCTTGTATTAAACATCTGCTTTGTGTAGCTGCAGTTTTTTGGGCTATTGTTTATATCTGTATGTCAATTTGGGAGAGAGAACATTCCCCTGATCTTACCAACAAAACTGTACTTACAGAGTTCAAGCAGGCTGTCCAGATTTCACTTCTCAAAAACAAATTTCTTTAAGGAGCTAGCAAGGAAGGGGATCATTACAAAGGATGGTGGGAGGGACTAGAAGTGGTGTCAGAAGGCTGGGTGTGAGGAAGTAGAGAGGAGCTGTCACAGGAGGGGTGGTGAAGAACACTAGCTCAACAATTCAGATTAGGATTCAAAATGCCACAGATGTGATTGCATAATAAACTGTTGAGCATGCTGGTAAGTGCTGCTTTCAGCATGTGAGTATTTGCCACATTGTCTTGTGTTCTCAGAGCCAGGAAGGTTCAAGTCAGAGGGCCTGGGATGCTAGCAGCAATTCAAGCTCCTTGGGATGGGCAGCAGCACCTATGGTAGAGATAGCAGAAAGAGCAGCAGCCTGGTGTTCAAATATGGTTGCTAGGATACCATGGAGACCCTCCATTGCTAGGCAGACAGGGAAAAAAATGCTCCCATATGCCTTATAACCTGGAAACTGCAACAATGAAAAACACTGCATGTCTTATTCTACCATTTCCTAATAGAAACCCAAACCCAACTCTTGAGTGAAATAACAAATAGTGGGAGCTTGGAGATGCACCCCAGTAGAGCAAAGAAGCTGGCCATTCATACTCTCAAGCAGTCCCTAGAGCCACTCTATTTAAGACTTGTCAGTATTTTCATTATAAGTCCCAGTTTAGGGGCAAGCGACTTGACTGTACTTCCAATGCCCCTAATGGGATATTTAGCAGCATGATCCAGTATAACATAAAACCTTTGCACGGATTTCTGTTTCACAGTAGAGGTTGTAATGTCAAATTAATGTTCAAACTTAAATTGGAAACTATTATAATAACCTTAGGTCAGACTGTAACTCCCCCACAGAAGCAGGGAAGATGAATTTCAATAACTAACAAGATTGCATTCCCATCTACATCAGTCTGCTCAGATATGTGAGGAATCTGCAGAGCTGGCCTATGGTGGGTAACTAGGCTGTTTTCTATGAGAACACTCAGAAAGGTACTTGGCTTCTTCAAGAGTCTTTGTCGCCTGCTTATTTTTTTTTTCTAGGTTTAGATATTCTTACCTAGTTAGTGTAGTTAAAGTGGAAGGTTAGAACCAAGAGCTTCACCACACCAATAACTAGCCCTTGGTGACCCCTTGCACGCTCTCTCTTTCTCTTTCTCTCTCTCTCTCTCTCTCTCTCTCTCTCTCTCTCTCTCTCTCTCTCTCTCTCTCACAGACACACACACAGACACACACACAGACACACACACAGAGACACACACACACCACGATTCTGGATCATTCTAAAAAAGCAACTCTAATTACCTCTTAATGCACATTATAAAACCTTAGAACCTGAGATACTCAGTACTCAGTACTGAGATACTCAGTAAGGCTGCTGGTGGCCACCATTCTCTGGATGTGCCCTGTCTCTGCTGATGTCTGTATCCCCCCCCAACTTCCACCCCCTCTATGCTCCTTTCACAGTGCTTAAATCATAGCAGTCTTCCCAGTACTACAATGCAATAGCATGTCCTTCAGAGGAGTTCCTGATCACATACAATTCAACGGGAGCCACAGAAGCCACCAACTGGTTGTGTGAACTGCGCTGTGTTTGAACTCACTCAGCTTTCTAAGATATTTTTTTTTTTTTTTTTGTACAGCATTGTTGGGTCCCTTGCTAGCTCTTTATTGACAAGGATTCTGTGCCTTACAATATTTTCCATGTGCCAGGTGTTATCTCATACAAGTATTGAACTGACTTGCAAGGCTCATTTGAAATGCAATACTGCGAAGAAGTGTTTTAGTATTAGGCTACTTATAATAACACTAGTATTGTGTGATTTCCAGGACTTCCTTCAAAGTTAAACACATAGCATTTAGGGAGATCCTGTTTCTCTTGGAATATAATAGCAAGGTTTAGACAATCACATAGGATCTTCTATATTTTAATTCCTCCCTAAAAATAGGAAAAAATGTGTCTCCTTTACCTCCAATTCTTCCAAACTATTTCATAACCACAAAGTGAAACGGAACATGTCATCTCATCCTCTGAAGTGAAGCCACCTCAGGGGAAAAAAGCAACAGCTTTACAAAAACACACAAGACATTAACAAGTTTTGATAGAAACTCAAGTCGAGATAGTCCAATTGAAATGACATGGAAGGCTGTGACAGCAAAATGGAAAAGATTTTGGAACAGCGAGTACGTCTTTAGGAATGAAATGTCATGAAATAAAATTATCTTAGAAGTTCATGTGAACCATCGGGTGGCCTGATCTCACAGACCGGATGACTAGGTTTGTTTGTATGTTCCATTGTTAAGGGATCTTTTGCCTGATGTATTTTGGAACAGAGTCTAGTGGTTTTACATTCTTAAATAGTTCATTGACAGCAGTATAAACAGATTCCAACTTACTACATCAGTCCTTCCCCCCCCACACACACACATTCATAAATGACCTAAGATGGGTTAAAACGCTACATCTATACAGATTGCAGAAGACCAACATCCTCACCCCACCTCACAATTACAGCAGAAGTGTCTTCCCTTTGATGGAGTCTGACAGAGGCTTTCTTCCAGGTCTCCCCTTAAAGGGAAAGTCTCAAGTAAAAAACTATTGAAATGATAAACGTTACCTGGTTACTTTACAGTTTGTACTGCTTTTTACCCTCAAACAATCAATTATAAGGAAACAAAAAGAAGTTTTAAAATCTTGTAATTCTCAAAAGGCAGCTGCAGTAAGGAAATGCTAACTGGTTCTTTTCAATTACCAGATAACTGAACAGAACATCAACTGCTCAGTTAGTGAACTGCATCTCCTAGAAAGACAACCAAAAACTAAGAGGAGCGTGCAGCTAACATCAATTTCGGGCTACTTACATACTTTTGCCCCAACCTTAACTTAATCTTTAGAAAAGTGATTAAATTTAAGTTTCATTAAAGATTAAAAACATAAACACTTGTTGCCGGCAAATCAGAATAATAAAGTGATTCAAACAAATATCCATTGAAATGCAAAAAAAATTACAAAAACAAAAGGAAAAGGCTTTAGATTGGCACGTTGTCTTAGTTCTATGTGAAGCTATCTTGTCCAGCCACTTAAACAATATAGGATAATAATTGTTTTGCATATAATATACTTATTTACCTCTAAGAAAAGTACACTACCACTCAAGGCAATTTTATTCTGGTTTCCTTTATATATGTGTTTTTTTTTTTTTTTAAGAACAGATGTTTTCCCAAAATTATTTAGACATGGAAGGCATCTTATCATTTTCTCCACTATAATCCTTCAGAATTATAAAACTCACAGGGCAATACCACCTTAGCAACTGAGTCCCTTAAAGGTATCAAGTAAGCATGGGAAAGCAAA
Organism: Arvicanthis niloticus; assembly: GCF_011762505.2. Lineage (NCBI taxonomy): Eukaryota > Metazoa > Chordata > Mammalia > Rodentia > Muridae > Arvicanthis > Arvicanthis niloticus. The sequence continues at coordinate 139,018,066 of NC_047658.1, forward strand.
GCATTGTTCAACAGATACAACGTTTGTCCTACAGGGATGCTACAAAGTATGTGCTTCTCTAGTTTGATTTTCCACTGGGGATGTTTATAAGAACACTGAGGTTCTGTGTCACACACCAAGAGTCAAAAGTCTTCTAAATGTATCACATTCTGTAGTTCATTCCCACTGCCTGGATTTCTCTAGGCTTTCTCAAATAGAATGTTTAACTGGAGTTATCAGCTGGATCGACCACACTGCATCTAAAAGCCTATTAAAGCAGTCTTTTTATGAAAGCAGACTTTGTTCTGGGTTACTCCAAAGTCCTGCAGATACCAAAATGACAATCCTATAGAATAGTTAGAGATACAAAGAGCTGCCTTTGAGTTATATTTCCATTATGAAAAACTTGGCCCAGGAGAGATGGCTATGTACCTTGTTAGCTGAAACAGGCAGACATGCCAGGGACTGCAAATTAATTTACCAACGAAAGTTCCAATGAATTCAGATCACTCAGCTCTCTAAGACAAACTGAAATCAGCTCATCTATCACGGTAACATGGTAAGGTTGAAATCACAGAAATATTTCTCCTTATCAACTCTTCCCTACTCTACAAAATTCAAACTCCTTCTTCAGCTAAGCCTGTAAATGACTCATGGGACCGGGAGGGCCAACACATATAGATTTGACTTGTAAGTTTTCAAAAGTGTATGTAATATATACTCCTGAGCCCTCTCACCTGAGAAATATTAAATGGCGATAACCAAACATTTACTTTCTCTTCTTATGAATCCCCCATGTTTATGAAGTAAAGGGTTCCCAGGGACCTTCTGTTATTATGTAACACGTGTCATCCAGCCGTGTTATGTAGTTAAGAGCAGGACAACAGAATCCTCTGCTTTACCAATTATGTCATTACTATTAATTAAAATGCCATTCAGATGGTGTTCTGGTTCTGTTACTGTCCTGTCCCTGCTGTTCACTCTCCATATGGACTCTGGGCTTGAGTGTTGTGTAACAAGTTTCATTCAGTGTTCCCATCCAAGTTATGAATCCTACAGACACCAGAACTACACTGCTCTCTAACACACAAGAACAGCAGCAGAGTGTCTTGAGACCTGAGTGTGAGACACAAGCTTGGTCCACACTGGAGATGGCATGTGCTTGACTACACTGTCCCTGAAAATACATGAAACCTCTGGGGGGTGGGGGGGAATGGAAGTGTTCATTGGTAATCACGTGAAAATTCTTTTAGGAAAACAAGTAATATTCTCTCTTGGATATTATGAAAACATTTTTTTTTTCAAAAAAATCAACAGACTAGGTTTCCATTTATGGATTGTAAATGTCATCCAACTCAGGGAATTTTTAAAAAATTCTTCTGTTTTCTATGTATATTTTCTTATTCTTTTACACTTTGATGGTGACAGAACATCAGGTTTGAACGGTACCAGCATGAAGCGCCGGCGGCATGTAGAAAAATCCAGGAGAGCCAGGAGAGCGTGGAAAGTCAGGGTAATATCAATGCATTTCATTTCATTCTGATGAGCCTGCAGTTAGGATTTTCCGGCTGGCCAGGTTGACTGGGGCTTTGGGGAAGAAGGGGATTCTGATTCCTCCGTTCAACAGCCACTCACACACACGGTCAGACACACACCTGGGGCGCGTCCAAACTCTATGTACAGTAGGTGGCATATATGAACGTATCTGTATATTTTAAAAATACCTTGGCATCTGACAAAGACACGAAGGCAACGGATGTGCAGGGAGTCTGGCCCTGAGAAACGTGCACAGCCCCTCAAGAAGTGCCGTGAAAATGAGACATTTCTGAGGATGAGGACAGACATGGCAAGCAGGAGGGGCAGGGGCCGACAGACAATACAGAGACCCGCAGCTTCCCACCGCCTGGGCGCCACATGGACCCGGGCGCGTAACCCTGCTTACTGTGGGCTCTTGGGGTAGAAGGGCAGGGTCACGTGGCTGAGATCCTGGATGTCGAAGGCGGTGGGCTCCGCGGAGATCGCCTGGCGCTTGGTGCGCGGTTCACCCTGCAAGGTGCTGGCGCTCTGCTTCTGCGCCTGCTGGGTGGCCGGCCGGATTACAGAGCGGTACTTGTCCAGTTCGTTCTGCAGCTTCTGGATCAGTTCGTCCTTCTGATCCAACTCCAGCTCCAGCTCATCGATGAGAGCATCCCGCTGCCTCAGCTCCTCGATCTTCTCCTGGAGCGCGTACTGTAAATCCCGCAGGGTGCCCATGCTCCTCCGGGCTGCCAGGGGCTCCTTCCTGCCGCTGCTCCGCGTCTTGGGGCTTCCTCCCCTCTCGGATCAACTTTCCCTAAAGTCGCCGCTGCCTTGCGAGTGCAAAAGCTTCCCTCGACTTGAGACCAAAGCCAAGCCTGGCTTCTGAGCATGCCCAGTCCGCCGCTCCAGCCACCGAGAGTTTCAGTGTGCAGATTCCACTTCTCCGGGTTTAGGGATGAGCAAAACAGGTCCAGCCCAGGATGAACCTGAAAGGCGGTGGGCGCCGCGGCGCTTGGGGGAGCAAAGCCCGGAGGCGCGGTGACCCACGAGCGGGAGGAGGGAGACTGGGCTCGGAGGCGGTGGCTGCTCGGCTAGGGTCACCAACGCCGGGTGCTAAAGGAAGCCAGCGATGTGTGTGAAGAGCCTGATAAAGCTCGGGGGCGCTGGGGCTGTGCGGGCGGAGCAAGGCTGGAGCGCTACTTCGGAGGTGGAGAGGTGGGAGGGAGAGGACCCGGAGCAAACTGGAGAGGCGTCAGTGGGCTCCGGGCTCCAGAATGTGGGGCTAGGTTCCTGGTGACCAAGGAAGACAGAACAGACTGCGCGTGCTAACAGCTTTGACTTCTGGAGGGATTGTCACCGTAGCCTCACGGAGGAAAACCGTGTGGCTCAGCTCTTGCGTCCCCCACAGCACCTTTCCCACGGGGAGTGCCTCACACAGGTGTCTAGGGCTTGCAAAGAAACTTGCCTCTCCAAAGGTGAGAGCTTACAGTGCCTGGGAGGGATTCCCCTGGTGTCTAGGTGTCTTTGGGGAAGGTTAGGGATGGGTATCTGACCCCGCCTCCAAGTCTTTTCACTCTTCTAATTTCCCCTATTCTTTCCTGCCAAACTCAGATCAATGAATTTTTCTAGGGGCAAAAGCCAAAACCCCAAACGAATTTGGGCCGGAGAAGGCCTCTCAGCTGCTCCCTGGTCCCTCCCATTTGTGTGAGCATCAGTAGCGGAATGGTTCGCTAGAGGCCTGGCTTCTTCCATTTGCTGGATTTGGTGAAGTGGGTGGGGGCTTAAAACCACAGCGGAGTTCCAAAACATTCTTCCTACAACCGAACCATACCTTTTAAACGTTACTTCCGTGACAGCTCAGAAGCAGTTAATGAGAAGATTTTTGCCAAGTTTGGGGAAGAGGTAAAATCGACAAACGATGGGAAAACTACAGGAGCTGGAATTGCACTGTCTCCACCCACAATGCTAGCTCTCTACCCAACCACTTTGCTAGCCAGAACCACTCAGTGTGGGCTAAAATGCTAGCAAGAAGGTGGCATTTTCTCAGTGCAAGAATTGGTCTCTCATCTTGGGAACACTTCTTTAGAATCCCCAAAATATTTACCTAATGCTTACGTAAGTGCCTAATAGTTAACTTAAACCTCCACCAGTCGGTCCAAATCTATAGCTTCTTTTTTTTAAAATTAGGAACCTTTAACTTAGTATTCTTCCACACTCTGTGTGATAACTCCCAATAGTCTATCTACCCACCCTTTAACACTTAAACAGATAGAAAATACATTAAAACTAACTTGCAATACACAACTACTGCATGAAGTCTCAAATTAGTCAAGAACACAAACCTATCTTTAAAAAGGGAAAAAAAGTTGCTCGTTTATTTCCTTAAATACACAACATTTTATATCTAAACTAAGAAAGCTGGAAAGAGAAAGCCTACCAGCCACTAGGCACATTAACAAGCCTTTTCTTTTTCTCTTAATTTCTCTCTCTCTTGGTAGAGGTACAAATCAAAAGAGTGTGTAACCCTAAACATTTTCCACAAAGACTATGATCTAGTTCTCTCTACAGATGACGTCATGTGCATTCTTTCCAACCGGAAGCTTTGAAGTGCATTTGCTTCAGAATGCAATATAAAAAGCACACAGGTCACAAAATATTTTCAAAAGATAGCAGTAAATAATAGTTCTGCGTTACTGTTATTTCTCTTAAAAGTCAACTCGAGCAGAAGTCTGTGACTTTGTGGGACTGATTGCATCCTGAAACAGCTTCCTTTTGGGACAGTTTCCTCCTCTAGGACAAAAACTTCAGTTAACCTGTGGGAATTCTCAACTTCTCTGGGGAAATGTTTGATGGTATCAGATGGGTTATTTTTTCCTTATGGATTTATTCTTGGGCTCTACAAAGCCAGAAGTTTACATCTAAACATGTTATCACAAGCAACGGATAAGAGACGCTGTTTTTAGTCTCTCTTAAGACTTAAGTGAGGTTACTTTCAGTCTCCCAGAAGATGATACAAAACACACTGCTTGTGTCAAGCTTGTCTACAAGGAAGAGGAGGGAAGAAGAAAAGGAGTAAAATGATTGTCCACCTCACAAAGCTGTTTCCAACAGCACTTCAGCCATACATATTCAGGATTGTTAACAAAGTGGAGGTTTTTCAATATTAAACTGTACTTAAGTGAGAGATCTACTCACAAGCTACAGCATGTGTGCATGTTACAGTCTCATTCTCAAAATTCAAAAGGTTCTCCATGGTGGATCCACCCTTAAGAATCAGGGATCTGCTGCAACAAACACAAAGAAAGCAAAGGGTTGAATGGGCAGACTATGGCAAATGACTTCCACTGGGAAGGGGGCTCAAGGCCCTTTCAAATAAGAATAGGTTGTCATATTAGCCTATATTACAGAATGTTGAATTTCTTCCAAGAGCTTTATAACTGTCTGCAAAACTTAGAATTCTTGGATTTCTAATAAAGATATATATTACACATTTTGCACACTGATATGGGGTGCGGATGTACATACCATGGTGCACGTGTGATGGTCAAGGGATGAGCCACTCACAGATGTTATTTCTCTCCTTCCACCGTCCTGGGGGATTGACTCTGTTCCTCAGGCTTAGCACGACTCTTTACCCACTAAGACACTTGCCCTCAAGTAAACATTTTAAATAAGTTTTCAAACATGGTTTTGACTGGTTGTTTAGAGTATAAGGGATAAGGGTTTTGGTGGGAGTACCTTATTCTATTTATTCTTCTCTCATATATTACATCTCAGCTAGAGTTTCCCCTCCCTCCTCTCTTGTCAGTTCCCTCCTCCTCTCTGCCCCAGATCCACCCCTCCTTCATTTCCCTTAAGAATTCTTGACCGCTGCTGGAAATCAAATTTATTTGAAAAAAAAAAGATGCATTGAAATTATTTTTTAGTGGACAAATTATTTTTTCCTCTGCTTCTATAGTAAACTATTATATATATATATATATATATATATATATATATATATATATTTAAAATTATGTTCATGTGTTTGTGTGCCTGTCAATATGTATACAGGAAAGCAGGTATTCTCAGTGCTCAGAGGAAGCTGGCCAGTCCCTGGGAACTCAGGTAAATAACTGCTGAAAACTTAAACTGGGACTGGAACTCTGCTCCTCCAGAAGAGCAGTACAGGATCTCAGCCATTGCAGCTATCTCTCCAGCAGCATTCACAGCTGCTATGTAATTGATTGAATTAATGTAGAATTTCGAAGGAAAATCTACTTTCTCGTTAGGAAGTAGCTACCATTGATCTGGATGGAAGTAGCACTGAATGCCATTGGCTCTCTGGCTCAGAGGAGGCCTTGGTAGTAGACGACCACATATTTACCGTGATGCCATCCTGAAAGCAGTAGATTCCTACCCCCAAATTCCGCAGTAAGCTCAGAGACTGCCTTTGTCAGTCTTCATTTCTTTTAGCTTTACTAGGAGCAAAGCCAGACCAAATGATGACATACAGAACTTACTGTACTCTTCAGCTTTACCCCCAACTCTTGTGACTAGGAATGAATTTACCACACCTTCCTTATTTCAATCTTAGCATCCCTTAATGAAATAGTCAACAAAGTAGTTTCGTTATGATTGTGGCTATTTTATTTTTACGAATAAAGTGTGTTAGAGTCCTTCACTCACAGTGTGACTAGCTTCAAAAGAACTACGACAATTTTAAGTTCCCCATTGTTCATCCCGCTGGTGCTACAATTCCTGAAAGAGTATTGAGTTTGAAGTGTTCTTCTGATATTTCACATGGATACACCTTAAACAGGACAAGTAAAGTGTAGCTGACCCCTCTTGATGATGGAAGCCATCCCCTGCAGGAGACTGGGAGACAGCTAAGCCTAACAGGTACTGCTACAGCACTTGATATGCAGCTTACCATTGCTGACAGACATAAGCTTGCTTCCAGTTGCTGGTCATAATCAGCATAGCAATACAAAGGAATTTTCTTGAAGGTTTACGGCAGCTCTAAAAGCTGGACATTATTATCGGTATGTTTTATTAACAGTGTCTAAGAAATCTGAGGCACAAAATGACCATGGAGTGGATGGAAAAGCTGCATTCAAATCTTTTGAGATGGAACTCAAGGGCCCACCACTCATTGCAGACAGAACTTCCCAGCAGACCTGTAGTCTTGTTTCTGAATCCAGATAAGGGAGCGTACCAACAACATGCATTGACTCTGGCAAGTTATAAAGAAAAGATGATGTTTAGAAAACCCTCAAAGAACAAAATTAAGACGTTTTCAAATCTTCTCCTCAACTCTCAACTCTAGCAATATTTTGTCCTGCTTTAAGGCAACTAATTGATACCCATTTGCTTGGGGCTGGCCTGGTTTTAATACTAAAATTGTTTAGTATTGTCCCAGTTATTTAAGTAGGAGTCCTAAGTGGTCCTCGGTTGTGAGAAAACAAAGAAAATGTAAACCCTACTTAAATCAGAATTGTCAAACCTTTCTAACAGATATTTATAAATCTTGTTCCCAAAGTTACTGAGTAAAGCCAAGGAAGAGGATTAATGATAATATCCGCAGATAGAGGCACACTGAAAATCCACTTAGGCATTTGTTTATGTGAAAATGTTAAAGGCAATCATCTTATTTCCATGTAATAATAATCTCTTTTTTTTTTTTGCTTTTATAGAAACAATTAACATTGAGTTCTTATAAATGAAGCACAATAATTTGAGTACTTAATATTTTACTCACAGAATTAAATTAGCCTTATGATTGCATTTGGAGAGGGAGATTTGATTATAAATAATCTACATTTAGGGGCTAAGGAGATGTCTCTGAGGTGAAACTTCCAGAGGACATGAGTTCAATTTCCAGCATCTACGTAGTGAAGCACGATGACCTAATTAATGCCTTTGTCTGGCCTCCATGGATATCAGGCACACACACAGAACACATATATAAATACATACATACAACATACATACACACATTGCAACCAAACACATAAAATTAAATTAAAATTGAAATAAAATTTAAGTATACATTTAATGGTTATAAGCAACAACTCTAGTGTTGTAAAGTCATGTTGCTTCCATGGTAAGTTACCCGTGGAAAAGAAAAAAAAAATCATTGATGATAAAAACTTGTTTCAGCAAGTTGGAAAGCTACAGTGCAATGCACTGAAACTACTAATGTGTTGCGCCCTCAACACTGAAATGGTGTCGCGTCTTATGTTTGCTAAAGTGAATTCTCAGAGTCAGTGGCTCAAAATGGTGGTAAGTCATTGTTGGACCTTACGCTAAAACAGTCCTTGTGAAATCCAGGCGGCACTCATTAGTAAGTTGCCTGTTTCTGATGCTGGAATAAAAAGGTTTTAAGAAGAGAAAGGTGGTATTCTTCACAAATGTAAATTTTAAAAATCATGAACTATAATTTAAAAGGCTTTATTATGCCAGGCACATGCTTGCCATACGAGCACTTGGCAGATGAGACACAAGGATCTTGTGTTCAGGACTAACCTGGGCTACAATAGGGAAATGATCTCCAAAACATAGGCCTCATTCACAGAAATACTCTTTTGATATTTTTCAGGTTGTGTTTATTTTACTTTTTTTCTGCTGTCAAGTGGTTTTGCCTGCCTGTAATGTATGACTACCAGATACATTCACAATGGCCCCAGAGGTCAGAAAAGGGCATCAGATCCCTTGGAACTGGAGCACTGATGGTTGTGAATCATGGGTGGGAAGCTGAGAACCAAGAGGAAATCCTCTGCAAGAGCAGAATGTGCCCTAACCCTCCGAGCCTCCTCCCTTCTCACTGCACTTTAAGTCCCTCAGGGACACAGGAGCATTCAGCATGCAAGTATGTCCCATGAGCTACACTTTCTCCATTCTGTCCCAGAGGTTTTGACATATGAAACCCACAACATTTCCTAATCTAAGGCATCAAGATCTCCCACATAATATTCTAAAACATCTGCTGTTAGTCCTTAGTGGGCAGCGCACACGTGACTTCATAAGTGTCCTATCACTCTGCTGGAAAATGTGAACTTTAAATTGTGTGTTTCATTGAACGTCTCTGTGGGATTTAGTACTTTGTAAGTGCTGGTGACATTGGACTGTTTTATTCTTTAAACAAGAGTTTTTAGATGTTCAAATTATGACCGTAGAGGCCATTGCAAATGTGTTTAAAGTATTATAATTTTGAAAACTCTGAGGATACCTACAGTACTGATTTATTGTCCTTGAATCTCAAACAGTAACACATCAAGAATATGAAAACAAAGAGAAACTTCTTTGTTTTGCACTCACTGTCTGACATAACTCTAAATTATATCATGTTGCTGGGTAAACCAATTTTGTGAGTGGGTGATGATGGTGCATGCCTTTGACTCAGGAGGCAGAAGCAGGTGGGTCTTACGAGATCAAGGCCAGCCTGCTGTACAGAGTGAGTTCTAGGACAGCCAGGGCTACACACTCTGTGTGTAAACCCTATGTTGAAAAACCAAACCAAAACAAACAAAAACAACAAGAAAACATTTTTGTGTTTTGAATTTTTAAGAAAGCAGCTTTGGTATTATGTTACCTGGGAAAGCATAACTCTGTTGTTGGCATTTCCCCTTTTGACACTGCCTTCATTTTGGTTTAAATAGCCCCTACCAGCTGCTGGAACTGGCTATCCTTCTAGATATTTGGTCAGTCTAAGTTTAAAGAAAATTTACTTTTTGCTAGTGAGTCCTCTGCCATTTTTGAGGTGGGAAAGACTGAATATGCACAATAGGGAACAAAAAAGGCTGGCAAATTACTACTGGATCAGTAAGCATAATGACTGAATTAAACAGGAGAAGATTTGATGTCATGGTGGGAAAAGACTGGAAGAAGACAGGCTGCAGACAAAACATCCTTAGTAGGGAAATTCTCAGCTCCCTCCACTCTCAATAACTTCACAGGCAGGCAAGTGTCCCTTCACTTCAGATTAAGGAAACTTACATTGTGACTTTAATACAATCACCAGAGACGGATGTTCATGAACTCATTTTTCTATTGAGAAGCAAATGAAGGACAAAGCTGCTAAAAACAAATGAATGACATTCCATTTCAGAGCCAAGATAGGTTTCCTGATGTTTGTGAGAACATCACTCTTGGAACAAGATGGAAGCCCTGGGCTGTGCCATAAGATGGGCAAATTTGCAACATATCTTAACCAACTATAAAATTATCAGTTACCTTTCCTGACTACACATTTAGAAAATACTCAGTAATTTCTTCCGAGTCTAGTTTGAATCTTGAGAACTTAATTTTGGCAAAGCACAGACATTTAATCTGGCACATGAAGAATGCTTTAAATATCAGTGTCTCAGATGTAAAAGACAAATGTGTAAACGTCTACTAAAGCCAGGGTTGGAAACATGGCCCACTTATTAAAGTGCTTTTCAGACAAACATGGAGATATGAGTTTGGATCACTAGAATCTCTCTCAAGTGCCATGCAAAGCTGTGGAGGCCACTCACTCCTTCCTGGGAAGTGGGGACAGGAAGATTCATAGAACTTGCTATCCAATTGGTCTTGCACCCTCTTTACTAAATCTGTGAGTCTTGGGTTCAGTGAGACAGAGTGCCTTTAAAAATAAGGTAGAGAGAAATAGAGGCCTTCACCTGTGGGTGGGGACACCTTGGGAAGGGACAAACTACCCTTTCATAGGGGTCCCCTAAGACCATGAGAATACGTGGATATTTACATTATGATTCATAACAGTAGCAAAATAACAGTTATGAAATAACACCAAAAATAATTTTATGGCTGGGGGTCATGAGGAACTGTAATAAAGGGTCACAGTATTAGGAAGGTTGAGAACCACTGTAATAGAGGAAGACGCTCCTCAGATTCTAGCCTCCACATGCAAGCACATGCACCCACACACAAATGTGCACGCACCTATATACATGGTCAGGTTCCCTCCCACACAAAGAATACCCCCAAACAACTGTATGTACTGCCTAGCTTCAATATGCCCAAAGAATAAATACCAAATCAAGACTTTTACACTCTTATATATTTTTGCACTATATTCAGTGTCTGTCTTGGATCATTTCATGATGTAAGACTGTTTCCCTCAAAGATCAGACTTAGGAAGTTAATGTGGAAAATTCATACACGTTTTCCATACAGAACATAAAGCAGGCAAAATTCAATCTTCCTTGGGCACACATCAGTATTGATGCCCCACCTGTTGTAAGTGGAAACACTGACAGGGATAGCTTCAAAACATTTTACTCAGGGAATGAATGATAAAAGTAAGCGCTGCTTGCTAGTCAAGTGAAGAACTGGGAGAAATGTGTGTATTTTCAATTCTCCACCGGTAAGAACATTCCTTGCTTTACACAGCAATTTGCATTTCTAGTTTTTTTCTGTAAATGTCATGATTTAAGTTTTTGCTACATAAAATTCAATTGTGCACATTACTGCATTTGCTTATTCGGTCTGTTAATGAAATTCCACTCTTCCTTTGCCTTGTCTGTTAGTGGGCATCTATGTTGGTTCCATTCCCTGGCTCTCGTGAAAATACACCTAGACACATGGATGTTCAAGTGTCTGTATGCTATGTCGATTTACAATACTTTGAATATATACTGAGTTGGTAGTATAGCTGGGCCACGTGATATTTATATTCCAAGGTTTTTTTTTTTTTTTTTTTTTTTTTTTTTTTTTGAGAACGCTTATGTATTTTCACAGTGATCACCAACAGTAATTAGGTATCACTTTTTCTCCATATGCCAGGATTTCTTGTTATTTCCTTTGTTTCCTTTGTTTTATGATAGCCTTTCTGACTGGCATAAGAAAGAATCTTCAGACAGTTTGATTTGCATTTTTCTGATGCCTAAGGATGTTGACAGTTTAAAGTACATTTATATGTCTTCTTTTGTGATTTATCTGTGTGCTCACAAGCGTTATTTATTGACTGGGTTTTGGTGTGAGGATGCTTTTGTAGTTCTTCATACAGATCCTAGATATCCATCTGTCTAGTGTGTAGTTGGCAGTGACTTTTTCCTATTCTGTCCATGCTCCCTTCTCTCTGTGATTGTTTGCTCGGCTGCTCAGAAGCCTTTTAATTTCTTACAACTCCATTTGTGAAGTCATGGGATTATCTGTAGTCTGCAGTGTTGGTAAAGTGATACTGATCTTTTCCTTGGCCTTTCTGGCATTACCACACACAGAGGTGTAATGCGGTTCACATGAAAATCCTACCTTACGTCTCTCAGTAACTGAAAGTTGTTTGGGACAATTTAGAGTACTTCAATTCGTGATAGAAAATAAAATATAGTTTAAAAAGCCTTTGGGATGTCTCCTTAGTTCTCTAAACCTGAGAGCTTTGTGTGGCTCCAGTGATAAGAAAGATGCTGTGTATGTCCATACCTGTGTCCTAGAGTGTGCCCGGCAGCACACCCACCACACGTGGAGGAAAAAAATAACCTCTTGGTTGACAAAGGAGGCAGGTGAATACAAATTTTGTCTACTTCGCCCTCTTGGGCAAAGATATTTAAAGATAGTAGCCATCCCTGTAGGTATGATATGGCTATGTATTCAGATACCAGCTTTTGTTGTGTAAACCTTGCCTCCCAAGTTCTCCCTGATTGGTTATAAACTTGCTGACAGCCTGTAGCTGGGCAGAAGAGAGGAAGGCAGAGCTTCAGTTCCAGGCCTGGGGTCTGAGGTAGAGACCAGGAGGAGAGGAAGGAAGAAGAAGGAAGAGGATGCCATGGGGTGGCGTGATGATGAATGCATGGCTTTGAGGGTTGGCCTGATGGAGTAGAAGCAGCCAAGGTTGAACATGGCAAGTGATCTTTCAGGGATCACCACAGGGAAGTAGACAAAATAGCATAAAGGGTTAATATCTGCCCAGCTCTATTTAAGACTATAATGAATCTAAATGTTTCTGTGTCTTTTATCTGGGATCAGTATGTTCTAAAGTGAGGTGGAAACCCCTATATGCTTAAGGCTAAAAGGAGGTGAAGTAAATTTGTTTCAAATTGATATGAATTGAACTGTAGCACCCTACTCATAGAACTCAAATGCTGTGACTTGTTTGAGTCCCTGCAATCATATGATGGTTTGTGGATCACTGATATTTTTTAAAGAATAATAATTTTAAATATATGAAAATGATATTCAAAATGATATACCAAACTGAAAGCAGAAAAAGGATATTCCAGATCTAATGTGAAGTATCCCAGCTCCTATTCCTACTAATTTAGCTGTGTAATGATTTTATTTATAACTAAACTTCCCTACAATGAAGTCTGTATAAGTTTTCTTATAATAAAGTCTGTAAAATTTAAATAGTTTTTCAAAGTTTATTGGATTCCTCTGGTTTCCTAATATTCAAACATCTAAAGGAAAGCCAGACAACGTAATAGACACTCTAAGTATCCTCTAGTTGTGAGATTTCTCGTGGCTTTTCTGTGCACATCTCAGTATCTGGGATCAGAACATGAAGTCCTGATCCCACCAACACTACTTCCAGGTAGCAACATCTCCTCCTACAGCCACAATTTAGCCAGTAAGTAACCAGAACTAATGTCATCAGAGAAAATCAGGAGCATATTACTCTGACTGCATTTAAGCCGTCTTCAAATTCCATCCCTTTAAAATGATGCTCTGTTGAGAATACATTTGAGGGGAAATTACCATGGCCTTAAAATCAAGAGAGTAGGAACTGGTTAATAGTTAATTATATACACCTTATATTGACCCTTTTTAGTCTTCAAGTTATTAAACACCACCCAATTTCATCTTAACAATTCTGTGGGTTTTCTTTTCTTTTTCATGGTGATTCTCTTCCCTCCTGAGGAACTCCTTCCCTACCTCTTTTCCCTTCAAATCCAGCCTCAGCCACCACCTGCCATCTTTGAGTCAGTAACCTGATAATTCCTTTCTTCAGTTCTCCCTCTAGAGAGCTCTCTTTCTCCTAACCCTCCTTAGCCACTACATAGCATATAGATATTTGCTAAGTAAGTATCTTCCCCTATTAAATAAGTAACTTCCCTCATTAGACTGCAAATTTCTGAAAACAATGATTTCTACCTATTTTGTTTGCCAACATCTAGCATGAGAAAATCCTAACTATGTATTTCTGGTTGCACTGAGAAAAGAAAGAGAGGAGTAAATGAATGAAAGTAATGCCATCTATCAAGAAATCTGGATAAAGCGGCTGAATGGTGAAATGTATGATAAGTAATGTATATCAAAAGCTTAGTGTAAGCCCTTCTGTATGTAATAAATCACATATATCACAGATATTAGGGTCTTAGTTTAATAATGTGTTTCTTTTTTTTTTTAGATTAAAAAGCCCAGACATTACTTGTTGAACAACAGAACTCTTTGCTTAAGATGCATGCAGAACTCTGGTTTCTCCGGCCACCTTAAAAATTTCCCAGAAAGTAATGTTGCTTGCTATTCAGATTACAGCAAGAAGAACAACTCTCTACCACACTCGATCATTAGGATCTCATATTTCTTCTTAGGCTAATGGCATGCTGCCTCCATGGTCTACTGTTGCCTGCACAGCATAGCCATTGAGCAATACCAACCATATTTCTCCTACAGTACCACCTTCTCCTTCCAAAGACAGTCTAGGGATCGGCCTTTTTGGAGTAGTCTTTCTTGCTATATACTTCTTCCCAAAACCTACTACATAATATCAGACCATTTCAGAAGCTGGGAGTTCCAATTAACAGACAAGTTACCTCAGCGATCAGTAACCAATCCATGTGTCCCATGGACTCACTTCATTTTTAACATTTTTGGAAGCACAGAATGAAGAAAGATTCAAGACAAACTTACATACTAGAAACAAATGTATCTCTTCAAGAATTTTGTGTTGCCCATTTTTTTTAATATGGGGCATAGTGGAGGGGAAGCTGGAAGGAGTATATGGAGGGAAAACTGTGGTCAGGATGTATTATGTAAGAGAAGAATCTATTTTCAATAAGAAGAAAAAATATGCATCTCCGTTTCCCACTGATACAGCATGGCATGTGCCACCTCAATTTGTGGCCTTTCTCTGCTTCTTAACTCGTGATTTTTCTCTGTATAACATCAGATTTGTTCCTTCCAATCAAATAGCTATCTTAATGCCACAATCAACTGAACAGTAATGCTTTTCAGTGTTTGTGGCAATGCCAAAGCTATACCATTGTATTAAAGAGCCATTCAATTTAACCAAAGAACAATCCTATGCTTGTCAATATTAAAACACAGTATTTCTTAGGTTAAAAGTTTTCCGTTCATTTTTAAAAGTGAAGAAAAGGCTTATAAAATTCTTTAACTTTATTAGACTTGAATATAGGGTTTATGGGGGAAAACGACTTTTGTCAATCATAAAAAGATAAATAAACCAAGTGTAAGCTTTTCCTATAAGAAAAATGAGAATCTTGTCTATAAGAGATAAACCTGGATGCAAGCTTTAAAGGCTTTGCCACTTGAATCCCACATGTTGCTATAAATGAAATTTAAGATACAAATGTGTATGTTTGCCTTAGTGTCTAAATGGATATTTCAAATTTTGACTTGCAAGTGGAAGAAACTTCTGACTCACTAAGAAAACTTGAGTGGTAATACATAGTTGGATGTAAGACTATCTTGGTATCATATCCTTTACCTGAGGACGCTTTTGACTGAAGCAGCTTTCAATGTGCATATTCTTTCTAAAAGCAACATTTGAAAAAAGAAAAAGATACATATGAATGGTAGTAGTTAGTTGCTATGAAAAAAATCTTATGGATCTATAAAATCAATTCCTGTACAGAAAATACACTATGCTTTTTAATTATTTTTCTATTCTTGTTAAAATATGCCATTTTTATAAGTACGAAATTAAAGCATTACAGGATTTTAAAATGTACATTTATTTGCACAATTCATCTTTATAAATGCATTTCCTTCCATAAACAATATTTAGCAAACAGTACATTCTTCACATTTTTGTTAGCCATTAAGCTACTAATTTCTAAAGGCCAAAATACAGAACTAAAGGTCCAATTGCACCCTCTACTGTCCAAATTTTCTATACCACATCAAGCAAAGCTCTGCATGTTTGTTGAACATCTTCAATGCAGTAATAGACAAATCACATCACTTTCCTTTTGGCAATAACTGGGGTATGCTTAAAAGCATAAAATATAGTTCCTAAATTTTCTTCAGTGATACAATAAAAATGTCATTTATATAATTAGCTGTGTAAAACTTTTTTTTTTTTTTTTTTTTTAATGACTGGTCGATTTCACATGAAGCACTGGTTATCTTACAGCCTTACTGATGACATCACCTTCTAAATATTAATCCAAACAAGAAGAGGTCTCAGTTCATCCAGGCCAAAAACTGAAACGTATCTGTAATACCAAGTTTAATAACATTAAATAGGTGCTCTCTCATATTTCACAGGGACATTTTAGAAGTTGGGATTGTAGTTCTTCCCATTATTCTCAATATTTAAAATATCCAAATCAAAGGTAATAGTCAGTTTATATTTTTTTCTTAAGCCTGTCTCTGATTTTCATTAGAGCCTTTTTATTCAAAATCAATTATGGTTCTGATTATCTTATCAAGTTTTTTTTCTAGTAATGGGCTTATGTTAATCTATCTCTCCACCAAGGAAAATCAAAAGATGTACAATGAATTTTAAAAAGCAAGGCACTGGGATACTTGAAAATAGCAAAGCATTGAGGGGTGATAGCACAAAGAAGGGGGGGCTCTGAATGGTGAGGTAAGCATGCAGAGTTTCCCTTGGGTACCATCCACCCATTACAATCACTCAGAAAACTAGACATCACTGCATATACACACTGCATATACACACTGCCATCTGAAACCTGAGATGCTCAGCACAATCCCTAAAAGTCTCATGGACCTAGAGGGACAAATGATAGCTCAAAGCACCAAAGGGTCAAGAGCCACGAAGCTCAGATGTTAACCCCTACATGCATCATCCAAGATAGAATTTGTATGTAAGGAACAGGAAGATCTGGAGTTAAAAGCAAGGTGGGTGTGAATCAAATATAAACCCAAGATAGCTGGTGTGACTCTGCTGCTACAATTATTATATTTCAGAATAATAATTGAACTGATTTAATGGGACATAATTATAATTACATATCAGATAGACTGGATAACAGCCTCAAACCGTAAAGCAAAATGTTGTCATATTAATAATGGTCAGAAACATCTATCATCTCATTAGATTGCAATTCAACTCTTGGAATAAGTGATGGGTCTAACAGGCAGAAGAGTAATCAGATGATTCAAACCATATAAAAATAGATGATCCAACCTAAACATGACTGCAGCCCCAACTAGTAAAGTGTACCACGTTCTACATAGTATGTAGTCAATATCTATTGAAAATGGTCATGTACTAAACCATAAAACAAGTATCAACAAACATTAAAGTTTGAAGTAATGTAGAAGAATTAAACTGTAAACAAGTTTATCTAAGTGGACACAAAATAATACACAAAGTTCATTCATGATTTCAGAATCTTTAAAGATTGGATCGTTAAGAAAGATAAGTGATAGAAACACACATACCAATCTGATACCAAAATAAATAAATAAACAAACAAACAACTTACACCTTGTGGTTAAAATGTGTGATTTCTCCTACAACTTTGGCTTCACAAGAAAAAATAGATTCCCATAATACCATTTCTATTCACCATTTTAAAAGGTTCTGGACCTCAATACAAGATAAGAAATATAGACAATGCTTTAGTTGTATACCCAGAACTATAAGTAAATCGTTAAGTGAATTTGTTTGACAAGGAGAGTATATGCAAAGCTAATACTTTAAAGATTTTAAATTATATTTCTGTACCAAGACCAAGCCAGCAGCAGTAGTGGTGTGCTGAGAAACAAGCCCATCAATACATTAGCACCCTGAGCTATGCATACACATGCCATTTGATCTACAACTAATGTGATACTATATAAATAAAGTCTTGTCGATAAACAGTGCTTCATCAACTAAATATATAGACTTAAAGAAATAAATCCTGGGTCCTTCATGTCATCTGCAAAATTCAATTCATATGAATTATAGATCTCATGTATATAAATATAAAAGATAAATGAGTAAATCTTCTGAGGCACAAGAGAGGAGAGTGTATCCACTGCCTCCGATTGGGTAAGGACATCGAAAGCAAGAAACAAAAAGCAACATTTGTCTTAAGGGGGAAAATCAGTCCAATGAACCACATAAGATTCTTATAAAAACAGACAGTTGGGATGGTTGTACATCATTATACACAGGACATCTAACGACAAGATAAAGTTTATTGTACCCTATGGACTTGAGGTCCTGAGAATATATCACTGTAGTACCATGTTGATGGAAATGTTGGTATTATGGGAGACTTGATTATATGCAACCAGAAGGCATGAGAGAAATCTCTGTAACTTCTAGTTAACTTTTCTTTGAATTCAAAACTGCTCTACAAATAATGTCTGTTTTGAAAGATAACAAAGCACATCATTGACAGTAATAACAGGAGTCAAAATGCAAAGTTCAAGGTAGGAAAAAATAATTTTACGTATGTTCGATCTGCAAAAGGCTCATTACACAGAAAATACATATGGAAATACCCAGACTCAGAACTAAGGCAATCTTGTAGATCAGTCATCATAATACTTGAATAGATATTTCATAAAAGACAAAACTCAGTCTGGAAACATAAGAAAAATGATTTATTCCCCTAATCATTGCAGAAATGTAAGCTAAACTCACAATTTACATACCAAAATGGCTAACAATGAAGAGCTCACAGCAAGTACTGGATTATTATTATTAACTTTGGGACTGCATGCCAACAAGAATGACTAGAATAACGCCTTGAGAAATCTTAGGAGGCAATGTATACTTAAATTTAGTTCGTAGAAATCTTGTACTCTACAAACTCAAATCCAAAGAATATACTAAAGAAAATTACAAATCCGTTGTCACCAAAAGAAGTGTGCAAACATGGGTGAAGCAGAATGCTTCATAATATCCTCAATTGAGAATAACACAAATGTCTGTCAACATGAGAACCGACACATGTCTATACACCATAGGATGCCAACGACAAGACACGTAAGTGGATATTGCCATAAGCAATGATAGGGACAAACTCACAAACAAGACTCAGTGAAATAAGCTAAATATGAATGAACCCATACTGCATGGATAAAGCAAACCGATGACCAAAACACTATAATGAGTTGAAAAGCAAAATAGCACTAGAACATGGTAAAAGAGCCTCTGAGTACTGCCGAAGTTCTGCTTCTTAATCCAAGTGTTGGCAATAGTTAAACATAATTCAATTTTCCACCTCGTGACTTTTTATTAGATATCTTATAGTTTACTAAAAAAAAAAAAACCTTAAAAGCCTGGTTTATTGAGTGACAATTGTCAAAATTATTAAATATTATTTTTCACAGCAACAAATTTTATAGACCTTTCATAAAGATTAAAAGCCCCAAGACCCATCTACTATCAAATATTTACTCTGCATAACTAACTGTGAGGTTTTAAAAATAAAAAATTAATTAAGCATTTAGCATACACTCAAGATAATATAGAATTCAGATAGTTTGTGATGTCTGCACACTGACATGTATGTGTCTACTCTATATATCAAAATAATCTTGGTTCATTATATTTTAAATGTTTTAACAAAAAAATTACTAAATTTTCATAATGTGGGTATAATCATCATTTTTTTTCTTCAAATGAGAAAGGAAAAAAGTTGATCCAAATGAATTTTAAAACTGGAGTAAAATGGAAAAAAAGGTTCCACTTGGCTTCACTGAAAAAAAGATAAAGCAAGATCTGGGCTTGCAAAGGAGAAAGATATTTTAGAGAGTTTACAAGAGTAGTAAAAAAAAAAAAGAAAGAAAGAAAGGTGTGCCATGAGCAAAGCAGGCATGATGTTAGAAGCCCTTTTTCCTTCTTTTTTTTAAAACTAATCATTTTATTTGTTTACATTTCAAATGATATCCCCCTTCCCAGTTTCCCCTCCACAACCTCCCCATCTTTTCCCCCTTCACTTTGCCTGTATGAGGGTGCTCCTCCACCCACTCACCCACTCCTACCTCACCTCTCTAGCATCCCCCTACCCTATGCTGGAGCAACAAGCCTCCACAGGACCAAGGGCCTCCCATACCATTGATGTCAAACAAGGTAATCCTCTGCTATCTATGCGTCTGGAGTCATGGATCCCTCACTGTACACTAGTTGGTTGGTGGTTTGGTCCCTGGGAACTCTGGGTGTCTGGTTAGCTGATAATGTTGTTTTTCCTATGGAGTTTCAATCTCCTTCAGCTCCTTCAGTCCTTCCCCTAGCTCTTCCACTGGGGTCCCCAGGTTCAGTCTGATGGTTGGCTGTGAGTATCTGCATCTGTCTTAGTCAGGAGCTGGCAGAGCCTTTCAGGGGACAGTCATACCAGGGTCCTGTCAGCAAGCATAGAAGTTCATTTTGACAAGAACATGAGAGCAGAGAAGAAATGGATCGAACTTGGAAGACAGAAGTGCTGGCATAGCAAACTGACTGTCACAGACCATGTACAACCAATTGTGGGATGGCTGCTAAATTCTGAAGAGAAGCACCATGATCAAAGAAGTGTTTCAGGAAAATTAATCCCTGGCACAGTGCTAAATGAACTGGAGATTACAGAGTGGAGTCAAAGACAGGTCAGGAAGAGGTTGAAGTACTGAATGTGTAATCAAGCTATGAGATTGGGGTAGAAAAGAGAAAAACATAGCCAAAGATAACTCTTGAGAATATGCACTCCTCAGTATCAACTTTAATTGCTCCTGCAAGTAAATAAGTATTCTTAAGTAATCATTTTTTGCAAACTGCTGTGTATGTGAAACATAAACAGAGCTCGAGCACCTGGATCCTCTGCAGCTTTTAAAGTCATCTCTTCCTGATAAGAATCAGTCCTTGGCTCCTCTTCCCATTACATCCTGCCTAGCCTGGCTGGACAACTGTTGTATCAGCTCTATAGACTGTCTCAGCACTCCAGACTCTGGGCATTTCCTTCCATCCTACAAGAAGCCATGCTAAGTAAAGGGCACTGTAGGTGCTAACTATCTGGTGTATGAGCTGGTGTCAGGCTTCATATCTAACCAGCTTTTCAGTAAAGGGCTTTTTCTGTTGACCCTGATGTGGTACAGAATTAAATGGAAAGGAAAGGAAGAAGCTAAAGAGGACATGGGAGTGAAATTGTCAAGATGAGATTGGAAATGTGATGGAGAGAGGAAAGTAGCAGTTTTAGTGTGGAAAAAGCAAGGGAAAATAAAATTTGTAAGTCACCCCCTTTGGAAGGTTTTGAAAATATACACAGAGTATTCTTAATAACTTCTTAGCTGTTGATTATGGTACATGCGACAGCCTGAAAGAACCACAATAGCAAATGTGGTGATTTGAATGAGATTGGCTCCCAGAGGTTCATGTGTTTGAATGTTCAGCCCCTAGTTAGTAGAACTGTATTAGAAGGATTAGGAGGTGGGGCCTTGTTAGAGAAGGTGTGTCGGTGGGAGGGAGTTTTTGAGGTTTCAAAAACCCATGCCAGGTCCAGTCTTTCTTTGTCTGTGGATCAGGCAAAGAATGTAAAGCTCTCCTCTACTGCTCAAGCACCATGACTGTCTGCTTCCCTCCATGATCACTGACTGACACTTTAAAACTTTGAGCAATGTTCTCTTTTATAAGAGTTCCCTTGGTCACTGTGTCTCTTCACAGCAATAGGGCAGTGAATATGAAGACAGCTTAATGGAAAAAAGGGGAGCCATTAGCTGCATTTCAAATCAATTCCCCCCTAGGAACCCTGGGAAGCTTCCAACCCTGATTTTGAAAAGCAGTTTAGGCAGAAAATGTGGAGAGAAAAGACTTCAGAAAGCACAGGCCAACCGCAGTCCAGAGGACTAATGAAGCATCAGTACCAGTTAATGCCCTTGGGTGATGGGGTGATGAGGTGATGGGGTGATGGAGGTTGCTTCTGAGATCCTCCTAAATTAGAAAGGCAGGACCATGAGACATCACACTTGCAGAGCTGTACGTAGGTGAATGTATGACACTCATCAAACTACATTATGATCTAAGATGCCAAGAGAAATGAAGGAAATAAATAAATCATAATTGTAATTTTAATTGCAGTATCATATTTATCAAATGCTTGTCAATATATTATACTCTGTTATATCTATGAATGTAAAATATTGTCCCAACTGCTCTGTAGAGATGATCTCAAGTCCCGTGTATTTGTGAACTTGTCAATTCTGATGATATTCTCATTTGGAAGGTGAGAAAAGTGAGAAGTACAATATTTAAGTGACTTGCTGAAGGCCATGTAGGTAGTAAATTCAAATCTTGGACCTCAAACCTAGGGATGCGTAACTCCAGAGCATTGCCATCCATCACTATGGTATGATGCTCCAGAGGTCCAGTAACCAAATGGTTGCAGCATGGAGTAGAATGAAATATCAGTGTCTACTTGGAGCACATTGACATACCTATCAGCCAATTGTAGACTTTTATGTTTCCATCGATGCTAAACAATCATTTTCTAAGGATCTTATATACATGTAAAGTTATAATGCCAATCACTGCAATGTAGATTTAGCTTCATTCTTAAGTACTCCAAATGTCTGGAGCTAGCACTCTTAGATTATGAAATCTATTTCATGACATGAATTAGCTAATACACACACACACACACACACACACACACACACACACACACACACACACATATATATATATATATATATATATATATATATATATACACATATATATTTAACATTAAGTTGGGAGTTATAATCACTTTAAGGAGCTTATTTTACTTTTTATTTTTATACTTCTAGTTTTATGTCTTTTTAAACTTTTATTTTTCTGAGATTCTTATATAATTACATCATTTACTTCCTTTCCTCTTTTTCTTTCAAGCCATTCCATATGCCTCTTCTAGCTCTCATATTCATGGCCTCTTCCTTTATTAATTGTTACGTGTGTGTGTGTGTGTGTGTGTGTGTGTGTGTATGAGTATGTATATATTATGTTCCTAAATATAAACTTCTCAGTCTGTATAATGTTACATAACTGTATGTTTTCAGGGCTGATAATTTGGTGATGAATAACCAATTTGTGTGCTATTCTCTAAGGAAGACTCTTTCTTCTACTCTCAGAATTCCTTGGTTGTCTATACTTCTATTTGTAAAGTTGGGGCCCCATGGGGTTTCTCCTGTACAGCTCAGCATGCCTATTGTTGCTGTCCTTATTCAGATATGTCTAGAGGTCATGTTGGTGAGCTTTCATGAGTGTAACTTCTGACACTATGAGGAAACACAATTTCACAGCAAACTCCTTGATCTTCTGGCTCTTAATTTCTGCTGCCTCTTCTACATTGTTCCCTGGGCCTTAGGTGCTGAAGTATTTTGCAAATATACCCACTGGGACTGGGCTCCACAACTCTGCATTTTGATTGGTTGTGGGTTTCTCTAGTGATCTCTTTCTGTTGCAAAGAGAAGTTTTCGTCTGAGAAATGATGAGAGGTGAGGACTACACTTATCTGTAATGTAATGGTTTGTTGTAGCGTATTAGCCTATCAGCATAAATATTTAGCATATAGTTAGGGATTATTTTGGTTTAGTAAAGTAGTAATTGTACATTTTTCTCCAAGATCCATGACTGCACTAGCCCAGGGTAGTTGGCTAGGTTTTCAATACCAGGCATAATTTCCTCCTTGTTGATGTGGTCTTAAAACTAATTAGAGAGTTGTTGGTTACCACCAAGGTATACATGCCACTACTGCACGCTAAGGGTTATCGTGATATGTTGGGTTTTGTTGTGGTTTATTGGCATCAAAGCTGAGTGGAACTATTGGTTTCTTCCCTTCTTTGGAAGCTTCCATGGAGCCTTCTAGTGCCATGTAAGCTAGTCATCAGGGAGGAGAGACTCAGATGCTTTCTGTTTGATTGCATTCCAAAAACAAACCAGAAACATGTTCTTCAAAGACAAAATTCTCTAAGAGCTTTTTTTCCTATAAAAATGTAGTGAAGACATTGTGTGTGTGTGTGTGTGTTCCATTTGCTCTACCACAATGAAATATCTCAAAGCCAGAACTTAGCAAAAGTTATAGCTAAGAAAACAGAAAGATATTTCCGACTAGAAAATAATATTTTTACTAAAAAAGTTTTGGTGTCAGGTGTACTCTTCTGATGCAAAGCACTACTTGGTTACATCACTTTACTTAGCTCTGGAGACTATGAGTTGGACTCAACATAAAGCAAAGTACATTAGAGCAGCAGTTATAAATAACATCAATTCACTGAGAGGTGGAGAAGAGTCGGCTGCCAATCCACAAATCCACAAACCGCTAATTTTTCTAAACGTCAGCTCAGTCTCAATATACCCAGAAGTTAAAAACAAAAAAACTGTATACCATGATGCTGTGTGGTCCTCTGGTTATAAAACTTAGAGTACACTATAATATAGCTAGATTCCTTTGTAAAAAATAAATAAAGTGACCATTTTTTATTTATTTGCAAAAGCTGAAATCTCGCCATGGTGTTACTGTATGGAAAATCTCTACATGGACATATTGGTGGCAACTAGGGGAAGATTTTTGTGGGAGATGAAGGACATGTAATTGTAAGGATAGAAACAGCCTAAGATACCACAAAATGACTTTTCTGGTGGTGAAGATTACTAGAGGAAGTAGAACTCCAAATTTTCTAGAATGAAGCCAATTCCAACACATGTTGTCTTATAGCCACATGAAGGGCCACTAACTTATGTATAGACCTATAGCCCATACCTAGTTCTACATGGACACAGTGATGGCTACCTGGAATTAGAAGTTGGCTTTAGGATGCAGTATAGAGCAATTAGAAAAAAGTGACAGTTTTACAATTTTCAACAATGCCTACCAACCTGTGTAGGCTAAAATGCCATCTGCCTAAGCCATACAAGACAAGAAAAAAAAAAGGTAGAAGATTGCCTGGATTGGTGATAAATCTGTCATCATAGGTAGAGACTTCTAAATGGAACAGAGACTGATCAATTAAGTGTTCAGTGATAGAACTGAATTTTATAAAGAACCATTCTCTAGCATTTAGGTCACTGTTATTATTTATAAGAGCTATGTGTGTGTTACATCTCAGCAACGTGGACTATGGAAAGTGGAGGGTTAAGGCTGGGTGAATCAAGATGAATGGGCACATTCACATTCTGAATAAATTTTTCTGAATTCAATACTTTATTTGGAAAACGTTCTTTGGAAAGCTTCTGAGTAAAGAAAGTGGCAAAAAAAAAACCCAGAATTTGTGTACATCTGTTTATGTATTCAAGAAAAAATATTCATACTAGGCGTTGTCCATGGGAAAGCCTGCACAATGTAATCTGGCACACCAAATACACTTTTTGTTTATTAATAAGAAAATATTAATTTCCTGGTTAGATTCTTGCCAAGAGAGGTTAACATTTCCAAAAATACTATCTCTGGTTATATTTTTACATGTGATTTACTACCCTTGGTGCTGAAAAGAAATAAAAGCTCTGAAACTCAACACTAACCATTGGTGATTGAACTCTGGTGAAAGAAATCTAAGTCTATTCATTGAAATATTTTTAGAAAGAAAATAATTTTGTGAGATGGATTGATTGTCCCTTGTTTTTTATTGTATTATTAAATCCATATGTATTTTTGCTATAAACTATTTCTAAAAACCTATTTCAAGCCAGAATAAATCACTGCTATTGCAACTTTTTTTTCTTGCCAATAATACTAACTCATTGAACACTGGTTTTACCTTATCAAATGTGTTCCAATCACTGACTTGACTCATCTGAGTCAGTGCAATACTTATCTGTGATCTTATCATCCCCAGATGGATTTTCCTTAGCCCTCAGGAATGTGTTAATTTATTTACAAAACTGCAGGGTGACAATGTGAATTAAGTAGTGTTTGTTTTTCATGTAAAATGTGAAGGGCTGATTGATTCTGAAGAATTATTAAGGAAAGATGTTATTTAGAACTGAGAGGCTCACACAATTAAATGTAAGTCCTCTTAAAACTGAAAACAGTGTGTGTGTGTGTGTGTGTGTGTGTGTGTGTGTGTGTGTGTGTGTGTGTGAACTAAGGTCTTTCATAACTAAACAATGCCAATATGGTTATTATGTATGAAGGTGGCAAGAATATTTTACATGAAATGAGTCAACTAATCTTTGGCAAATGCCTTAAAAATATACAACAGGAAGGCACCCACTTCAATAAATGGTCCCTAGAAAACTGGGCATCCTTATAGCCTCATGCTATAGACAAATTCAAAGCAAGATAGACTAAAAACTTACATATAAAACATAAAACAATAAAAAACCATTTCTATTCCAGTTTGCCTTCTCTTGCTTTGATAAACACTGTGACCAAAAGCAACTGAAGAAGGAAAGGTTTATTTCATCTTACAGTTCATAGTATCATGAAGGAAGTCAGGGCAGAAATTCAAGCAGAAGCAGAGGCAAGAAGCATTGCAGAGGCCAGGGAGGAGTGCTGCTCAGTGGCTTGCTCCTTATGGTTCTCCTAGTCGGCTTTCTTAGGTTTCCCAGGACAACCTACCAGAGTGGCATAGCCCATGGTGGGCCGTACCCTCTCACATCAGTACTAACTAAGAAAGTACCTCAAAACATATTTCCAAAGACAATCTGATGGAGGTAATTCCGCTGTTGCAATTCCCTCTGCTCAAGTATACTTAGGTTTGTGTCAGGCTGATAAAATCAACCAGCACAACTTAGAACAATATATAAGGGGAAATGGTAACAACAGCCTTGGTGATGATTTCTTAGATAGAACATAAAAATGGAGGCAGGGGCAGCAAAAGCAGACAAGTGGAGTTACATGAAAGAAAGAGACCTTCTGCCCAACGTAGAAAACAATCAATGCACAAAACAGTAAGCCATTAAAATAAAAGAAAATGTTTGCAAATCATACATCTGGTAAGAAATTAATGTCTGAAACACATAAGAAACTCACAAGGCAACGGCAGAAAAATAAACATATGATTTTTAAAGTGAATGAAATAAACCTCTCTTCAAGGAAGATAACCAAATAAATATATGAGAAATGTGCACAATATCACTAATTGTAAGGGAAACCCAAGTGAAAACATCGTCCCTGCTAAAATGGCTATTATTTAAAAGAAAACAAATGTTGTTAGCATTTAAATAAAGTTCTATACTCTTGGTAGAAGTATACATTTTCTACTGTTGGTAGAAATATAGCCAATATGGAAAACAGATCCCAGATCTAAAAAAAAGAAAAAAAGAAAAAACTAAAACTACAACAAAATCATTGGTCACAACTAGGATGACGGGTCACTGAGTAAAATACTTCTTGTACAGACAGGAAGACCAGAATTTGGTAATCCCCAGACCCCAGGTATTCCTACAATCTATGAACCTAGTGTGCTGGGGGCAGGGACCAGAGATGGTAGCATATTGGAGGCTCGTTGATCCATCAGTGTAGCTGAATCATCAACTCAAGGTTCAGTGAGAGATAATGTCTCAAAATACACAGTAGAGAATGAATGAGGAAGACAATGGACATAGTACTTTGGCCTTCAATGTGAACGTCAGGCAGAGGCACCCGCAGACATGTGCATATTTCCTACACACCGCACATATGTCTTATGTCTGAATATAAAACTAGAGACATAGAAATTAGAATCTCAAAGAAGTTGCTACCTACTCATGGTCATTGCTCTGTTTTCTACAATGAAACATGTGGAAGCAAATGTTCATGGGAGGACAATTGAGAAAAGAGAATGAGGTTTATACAAACAGAATATTGTTTCCTTTAAGGGGGAAGATCTGCTAGTTACAACAACAGGAACAAACCTGGAGGAGATAGTGTTACATAACATATGCCATAGAAGGAAAAATACTCCACGATACTACTTACATGAAGAATCTAAGTTAGTCAGATCCTCAGAGACAGAGTCAAACTTTAGTTGCCAAGGACCAAGAGGAAAGGCATCAGTCAAAGGACACAAAATATCCAGTGTGTAAGATGAATATAATCTACTTTATCATATTTTGCCTGCCATTAATAACATTGCACTCTATAATACATATTTACTAAAGCTATGTGTATTATATTAGAATTATTAATGATAAGGCAGAATGAGTAATGAATATACAAAAGGTTTCCAGAAGACCCACAGAAGAGAGAATTCCACACTTAAGATTAAGCACAGAAGAATATGAAGAAGAGAGGTCAGTTGGACGAAAGATACCCCGCCTCACAGCTTGAATTTAAGGATGAGCTAAGAAACTAGACCTCTCCATCCAGCTCAATAAATGCGGATGGGTGAGCCTGCCGGAATTCTAACTTCACGAGTGCTTTGCTGTGTGTTCAGCACTAGCTACTCATGCCAAGCATATGGTTATTTGGGAACTTTAGTGTTCTTAAACTAGAACTGCATGACTAAAAATGAAATCTTAATTGTATAGAAAGAGATAGTGCAGGAAAAAAAAAAAAAAAACCTAATAGCAATCACAATTCTTTAAAAACATCTTGCACATTGTGAAGAAGAGACTTTAGAATATTATGCTGTTAACTGGGAAAATGACAAAACAGGTTTTTCCATGTATTTCTATGCAGTGGTTAAAAAACCCGAATGTTAAATTCTGATCACCTGAAACTTAATATTTACACTAAATTAGATAAGTAATAGGAGAAGAATGTAAGTAAATGAGCACCATTCTCAAAAGAGCAGCAAAATCATAGGGCAGCGGAAATAGAATAAACCCTGAGCTGAGAGGCATGACTCAATAATCTGCATTAAAAATTAAGTTATTTTTATTAGCTGAAAGGATGCTTGAATTAGGAGGCCACACACTGTTATTCATACTCCAAGGACAGTTCTGAGTATTGATTTATGCACATTACTAAATGATATGTAGGAAAGAACTCACAAAAAGCACTCCCAAATACACCACCTCTTTCCATACTCATGAACAAAAAACCCATTTCCCTACCTGCTGGATCTCAGACATAGTCGTACAGTTCTATGTGGTTGAAAATAAAATGAGTAGCCATAGCATGCAGTGTTTCCAGACAGAGGCTACCATTAGACACCATAGCCTTCCTTCCTGTGCCCATAGGTAATGGAAGCATGAATCCAGTCAGAGCCTCTGTCTGCTCTGGTTCATTACCAAAGCCCCACCAAGCCCGCAATAGGCAAATAGTTCATCTTTACTCAGTGTAAAGCCACTGAGGGTTTGGGACTGTTACCACACCCGTACCTTGCCTTACTAACTCATAAATAGGGCATAGTAACAACCTAAAACTTCACAAAAATAAATACATAAATAAAAAATAGCATCTTTGATTATTTTTTTAGCTCAATTATCCTCTGGCAAGTACACACATCTAACTAAGGTAAACTAATTATCCATGTTGGCCACCTGTCTAGGAGCAATTGCTACTGTTCTTGGCAAGCAGTACTTCGTAGGAATGACTATGTCTGATAGAATATTCATGTTTTTAATTCCTTGAACAGAAGACTAGATCTTAGCTCAAGTCAGCTGTTTCCCACAGAAAGGTCCACATTTGTGTGCCCTTTGAAGCTACACCTTTGAGTTGATCATGCAAACAAGATTTAAACTTAAGACCCTGGAGAAACTGTTAAAAAACTGATGGGTAAGGATCAACTGACAGTTGGTCCTTATGATGATCGAGGATGGTGAAGGCTGAGGTAAACTGAAGAATGAAACTTTTCTGAAAGAACCTGAAATTCTCCACTGCTAAGTTAGTCATGCCTGCTGGCAATACCCCTCTATACCCTCTCTTTCAGGGAATCATAATGGATAAGATTTTGTGTGAAATCCGTTAACTTTAAATCTTTATTCTATTCTCTTGAGATGTCAATAACAAATAAACCTATAAATTTAATTTAGTTAATTAAGACAATGCTGTGTCCCTCCTAGCCAACATTCTGGATAGTGAACCCCAGCTACCCATCTCCTAATCCAATCCAGCAGATGGATATCATGGATTTCATAACAGACAAGGGATGATCTAAATAGTTTTTAAGAATTACTTCATTTGTCCTTCTCAGTAACCCCATGGCTAGAGATAAGGAAAGAGAATTACAGAGTCTCAGAGTCTCACAAACTGGCCTTAAGACCAAGACAATGGAAAGCATTAAGATACAGCTCAGCTCTTCATGATCAGCCCTTCTTTTTCTCTCATTGCTTATGTGCATATTCTAGATCACTGAACCTCAGGGTGCCACCTTCAATAATACCAGCTAAAACATCAAGTGTCTACCAAGAAAGACACAGCCTATATACCACAGTGGGGAAGAGACACAAAGTTTTGTTTGTTTGTTGGTATTTCTGTCACTATTTTCTGCACTTAAGTATCCTGGTCCAGTTTCTTAGAAACAATATCACCTCGCTGTCCCATTCCATCAAAAATGTCAGGAAAAGAACATGAGTATTTCTCGTTAATTCTGATCACCTGACTCATCCCAGGAGTGTCTGTGTGATCAGGCAGCCTCTGCTATTTTCAAGGAAAGTGTTCTCTGCCCATGCTCCAGGATGAGAGCTGCCAACTAGAGGCACAAATCACCCAACGTCAAGAGCACTTAACATTCCTGGAAACTCTTTTCCTGGTGTCTGCAAAGACCCTACCCTGCCTAATAGTGTTTCGCCTGTCAGGCAAGGCTGACACATAAACTGCACTCATGGGTTTTGACTGACCAAAATCCCACAGGTTTTCTTTTTCTCCTTCTTCTAATTCTGCCAGTTTGACAGGCTCTCAGTGTGTAATGAACCTTGCAGCCGCATCTGCTTAAGACCTGTGGTCTTTGCCAACACGATAGTTCAGATCTGTAGACTGGATATGTGCTGCTTACCACCACCACTGCCCCAGGAAAGACATTCATTGACAATAGCCTGTGTTTTTTTTTTTTTTAAATCCTAATACTATACTGAACTTTCTATGAAGTCCACTAAAAATCTATATCTGACACTATCTATCACAAAGGACTTAGAACAGTGTGTCAACATGGTCTTCTTGACCCTTCTCAGAATGCAGTTTCTCCATCATGTGACACAGTACTAGAGGCTGGTGTTTCATCTTGGAAACTTCTGTCTGTCATCAGATGAATTTAACTAATGAATAGCAACCCTTAAAGCAAGCCAATCAAATATTTGAAACATACATGACCCATTTATCAGTCATTAAATACACTGTTGGCAAAGGTGAAGCTTAGACTTTAAATCTTAATCTAACCAACTTCCCTTTGTGAAACATCACTCTACTTGGACAGGTATTTATTTTTCACTTGCTCTTTTATTCTGGAAACCTGCTGGCTTCAGAAGTTGCATTTCTTAGGCTTGAAATAGATCCTGGTGTCTCCACTAGCTGCCAGGAAAGCTGAAGCTGACTGACTGCCTCTCCATACTTTGCTCCTTACTAGAGTCATTCCAGGACTTTTGTGGCCATGTGGAGTTTGCAACATTTCAACATTGGGAATACTCCTTTAAGCCTTCAATACAAAGGAAATTAAACTATAAATTTGTTGGTGATTTAAAATAATTCATTAAATCATAAATACATTACTCCACAGGGAATGGTTAACTCAACTCTGGCTTGGTGATTTAAAGGGAATAATGAATCCTTCATAATTATAAATTATATAATAAAGTAGAAAAGGTTTAATGGTACACTATTAAGCTGAAAAAGGAAAAACACCAAGTTTTATAGAGATTATTAATACAACTTTGTTAATATGTGAACACAGACAAGGTCAAAAAACATAGAAATTAGAAACAGTCGCACACTGTGCTAATATATAATAAAATATATATATAATATATAATAAAAATATATAATTTTTAAATATTTCAACCACAGTCATCAAAAAGTGAGGATGGGAAACATATATCATTGAAATAAAATATCACCTGATAATATTCAATTTAATGTTCAGATTTCTAGTATATTGTAGTGTAAATAGAAAGACGTTTTGGTCACTGCTATAGATTTTACTACTTACCATACCAAAAAATAAAGTAATAAAAAATAAATAAATAAAAAGTGTTCTAAGAAACAGTTTTCTTCTAAGAATGAAAATGTTTGTTTTTAAGAATAACTCACTTCTCTTGCCACAGGGAGAGTCACTAAATAAATGCACTAAATTGTCATAGAATGGGCTAATAATTTTCTCACGGGTTTCTTTGGAAATAAGTCACCTAAGAGTCTGTCCCCAGACAGTTGGCTTTTGAGACTCCTTCAAGAAAGAGAAGTAACATGCATAAACTCAAACTCTGCCCACCTTCCAAAAAAAATAAAGAAGTTCAAGAATTCTTTCAGAATTGTAACTTTAGGAGAGAGAGCTCAGGAGTAAACATAGGAGAGGTTCTCCCAGTCCAGTCCCCATGCCATCAGACAGTTATACTGCTGCTATTCCTACTCAGTGTCCACCAACTTGATGAGAGGCCAGGACACATACAAAACTCTAGCAACCCTGTCAATGTTTCTCCTCTTTCTTATATATTTAGAAATATGCTCTTGAAGTGTGTAGAACAAGAAACTGCTGGCAAAGTGAATTAAAACACTTATGAAGGGCAGTAGTGAATACTACAAGCTAGTGATCTGAGAATTGAGAGAATTTGTAATTCCCACAATTACATCTCTAAATTTAGCATGGTTTCCTCCAACAGGAAAACTTATGGTTTTTTGTTGAAGCATTTAAGTACAAGTAGCCCAGTTGAGAAGTTGTTAACAGAGGGAAATAACACACACACACACACACACACACACACACACACACCACATATACTTGCACACATAAAGTTTCTTTTCTTTTCTGGCCTCAAATTTGGTTTTAAAGAATAGGGGTCAGAAGGAATATAGGATCCAGAGGTCAGGGAGGACTGCCACAGAACTGTGACTTCAGGACATCACAGGATCTTAGCACTCATGGACTCCAGCCGCCATGCTGCCTGCACAAGACCTGTACAAGAACAATCCCATCAATATTCCAGCAAGAAGCAGTGAGGGGTTATAAAACTCCATCCCAGCTGAGCAGCCATCCACAATTGATGGCTACTGGGTGCAATGAAGTCAGTTTTCTTGAGAGATGTAGCTCCTAGTGGATTATTTGTATTTCAGTGGATGATCCGACACCCATGTATATTTAAAAAGCAGTAACTAAATTCAGTGGCTCATAAAAAATGTAGGAGGAGAAAAAGAGGAAGGAAGGAGAAAAGAAAAAGAAAGGACATCAAGTTGAGTGAGTGGGTGGGTGGGGTTCCTGAAAGAGTGGGGAGGTGGAGATGGCCCCCAACACATATACAGCAGAAGACTTCCAGGTCTGGGTTCAGTCAGAGAAGATGCACCTAACCCTCGAGATACTGGAGGCTCCAGGGAGTTTAGAGGTCTGGTTGGGTGGGGGCTGGGGGGTAGAGACATCCTCATGGAGACAGGGAGATGGGGAGGAGGTATGGGATGTGGAGCAGTTGGAGGGTGAACAAGGAGGGGGGAATAAAATCTGGAGTGTAAATAAATAAATAAAAGACAAAAAAAATATTATGTTCATGCATGAAATTCTCAAAGAATAAAAATCTTTTAAAGTACAAAAGAAAAACCAGGAAAGTCAATACCTATATGTCTGTACTTTTATATATTTCTAAATAAATCAAAAAGAAATTAATATTAGAAAGGCATTCGCAGTGCTAGGGGTTAGTAGTGTTAGTGGCTCATTCCTGTCGTTTTAGCACTTTAGAAGTTCAAAAAAAGCCTTGAGTTCAAACCCAGCTTATGCTGCAAAGTCAGAAGCTGACCAACCCCTCAAGAAAGAAAAGTGAAACAAAACAATAAAAATAAACAGAAAATTAATTCATTAATGTGAAAATGCTGGTACATTCGTTTTAATTAATTTCCATTGAATGTACTTTATAAAATCAAAAAAATCTATATGTACTTTAAACTTTTTATTAGTGGCTTTACATGGATTTACTTCTATATATTAATCTTTTGTTTTTAAATATTTATTTTATTTTTAAATATGTGTGTATGTGTAGGGTTGGGTAGGTATGAATATGTGTGAGTTCAGGACTACAGAGTCCAAAAGAGGTTGTCAAATCTCCTAGAACCTGGGTGGTTGTGAACCCCCTAGTGTGGGTGCTGGGAACCCAACTCAGGTCCTCTGTAAGTCCAGTACATGATCTTACCTGCTCAGCCATCTCTCCATCCCCAGTGTTAATGTGTTTTTCTACATTCTAAATTAATCTGCAAATCAGTCTTATCCACAACATACCTAAGCAGTCATAGAAATAGATGCCTTGTTAAACATGATTTAGAACTTGTGTAACTGAAAGTCATTTCTTCATTTATCAAACAATTTCTTTTCTCTAATATTCAGACTGGAGGAAGGGGTCTCATGGTAATCACCTGTTCTTTCATTAAATCTACAACTTATCAAAGGTATATTTAATTGACTTTTTCTGCTTCCTCTGGTTTCTGGGGAGACTCCAAGAGTGCAGAAAGGTCCCTCACACACAACAGGCAATCCATAAATTTTAGCTTTTTACCTTCCCTCCTACTGCAAGCCAGACACAAATTCCTTTAAACATGTCACAAGCATGGAACTGGATTCTTGAATATAATCCGGAAGTCCCAGATAAAAGAACACACACCCAGCACTTAATCACCTGATAAACAAACAGAGGTTCTGTGTTTCTTCCCATCGCTTCCAAGAATTATAATAAGTGGAGTGCCCTTATTATAAATGCCTGACAGAAAAAGTGCTTCCAATTTATTCATTGGGGGCCAGGGTTGGGGGATTTGTTGATCATCCATAATTCAGGCATCCAAAATCTGAACTGCTCCAGAAAAATGTAAAGGTTTGAGTATCATGGCTATGTTCAGAAAAATGTTAGGTTTGAGACAACTTGAATTTACAAATTAACACTGCTCAGTATATATTATATTATTTTAAATGATGTTTCAAAATAAAATAATTACATTAAGAGATATTAATTATGTGTATTATCTTATTAAAAATGAAGACTACCAAAAAGTTTGCAAGATACTTTATTGTTTTATTATACAAAAGATATGTATGCACAAAAATAATAAAAATTATATATAATAAAATATGAATGGTGACTGCCAGATAGCAAGATTATAAGTGACTTCATTTTCAAAACCTGCCTGTGTGCTGGGCAGTGGTGGCGCATGCCTTTAATCCCAGCACTTGGGAGGCAGAGGCAGGTGGATTTCTGAGTTCGAGGCCAGCCTGGTCTACAGAGTGAGTTCCAGGACAGCCAGGGCTACACAGAGAAACCCTGTCTCGGAAAATAAAATAAAATAAAACCTGCCTGTGGCTTCTAAATGATATACACAGATCATGCCATGCATTAAATCTACAACTTATCAAAGGTATATTTAATTTAAAATACATTTTAGAGGGGCTGGAGAAATGGGTACATTCTTTCCTTTCAGAAGAGAGAAGTTCTGTTCCCAACAGTCACATCACAGGGCAGCTCACAGCTGCCTGGGACTTCCACTTTGGGGGATCTGATGCCCTCTTCTGACCTTCTGAGGTACCTGCAGTAATGTGCAGATAGCCCTCAGACAGATAGACAGGAAGGCAGGCAGGCACATGCACAAGCACGCACGCACACATACAGGTACACACACAAACACACACACACACACACACTTAAAGATAAAACAAATCTTTAAGACATACATATATGTGCATTTTAGAAATTCTCCTGAGCAACTAACATTTATCAATGTCTTTTATGCATAAGGACTGGTACTGAGTGCCAAGCTACAGAGCTTAGGGAGGGCACTCTTGGGTTCTTCAACAGTCAAGCAAGCACCTTGGTGCAGCCAGGCTAGCAACAAGCTATGGAACAATGGAGTGTTGAAAGGTTTCGTCCGCTCCCAGCCTATCATGATCAGGGAAACCTAGTCTGCCAATTACAACACAGTAATAAAATTCTGTTGACCACTTTTCTCACATAGTTACCAAATGACTCTATGAATCAACCAAGCCTTATCATTCCTGATGTATAGATATGACCGGGAACTCAGGCATAGAATACATAAGGTTGCTCTGCTCACAAATGAGGAAGTCAGGATTCAAACTCATGCTTCTAAACCCAGAACCCAAGCTCCTGGTCACTTTACTTTGCTGCTTCTTTTTTATTATTATAATAATAATCACCATCTCTGTTCTCTTCCCTCCACGAAGCACAAACAACCACTTAGTACATGAGCAGCTTGGACACAGAGAACATGGAACAGTCACTGCTGAATGAATGCTCTGGAAAGCAGGATCATTTCTGAAAATCTGCCTTCATTTTTAAAATCAGATTTTCTTCTAAAAGTAACTAAACACACGGTGAAGAAAGGATTTCAGTCTAGATTTTATACAATAATTTTATATGAATCTTGAGGGTGTATAGGTAGATGTAGTAATATAATTTTGCTTAGTTGATTATTCAGAAGAAGTTGTAAATTCCATGTATATTTCATTAATTATGTATAATATTTTGATTTTTTTAAATTTGGGCTACATTTTATTGGGAAATAATAGAAAATCAGTTTAATGAATTCTGGACAAAACCAAATTGCCATTGACTGTACAAATTAAGGCTTAATTTAAAAGAAGACATATGGACAATTATATGCTTCCAGATATGACAGCATTTCTGGGGCAGATTGTGAAGCACACAATAATTTTCTGTCTGCCTCATATTTAGATTAACGTAAATCACCAACAAACTCCTTATAATTCATTGCCTGTGGAATAATGATATCGACTCATTTCCATTAATCCCTGTCCTGATGTACTTTCAACTTCACCACAGCTCAGAAATAGAGGGAAACAACCACGTTTTCAAATCTGCATGAGAAAGCAATTCAGAG